>NW_019384409.1:116455-173396 GCF_000671375.1 Centruroides sculpturatus | reverse complement strand
TGCACATTTTTTTTTTTTTTTTTTTTTTTTTATAATTTATAAAAACCTCATAGCCTACTGTCTAAAGTGGGTGCCTTGAAATTGTTGTGCGGATCGCGAGTTCGCCATCACTGAAAATAATTTTAATAAAAACTTACTGTATATTGTTTACACAATATAAAAACATATAATAAAAATATTACATAAATTTTATAAAAATCAATTAACTGTATCCGTTAGCGTTATCTACAATTGCGTGAAACTGTATCCATGACCTTCTGTATAAAACTTTGGCGCATTACAATACCCTAAGACTGTTATTATATGGGTTTCTCTTTCATTTACATACCTAATACATTTATGCATAAGTTATTAATGTTTATACAATTTATATTCATTCCGTAGTAAGGAAATTTATATACATTTTTTTACTTTTTTGATTATCTCATAAATAGTACAAATAATTAATACATTAAATATAAATAAACAGTAGAATTCGAGCCGTTTTTGAATGTAAAATAAAATATAATAACCATATTAACTACTTAGATAAAACTAGAACCGTGTTTAGAGTTGATGCCTTACACTACAACATACAAAAGGCCCTTCCCCCTTCACTAAATAATAATGGGTAATATATAGCCTATAAACTGTCTTAGAACAGAAAGAGGCCCTAAGCTAGAGCTTATTTAGGTTATAAGCTACATAAATATGGCTTTGGATATAACGTATTACTTCTAAAATTACAGATTATATCACAACATAGTTTGTAATTAGCCTTATATTGAAAAATCTACTTGGAAGAATTAAAAAACTAATATAGCCTTTTAAAATATTGTCGATGATTTGATAATAAATTAAGTAATATGTTAAAATAAAAAAATATTGTGAATAATGGCAAAGAAGATCTCTAACACATTCAAGCGATATTATAAATTTAATTATACAAGATCGGATAAATTTTACTACACAGGAGAGACAGGAAGGGAGAAAAAAAACGTAAATTCCGATGTTTATTTTCACACAATAACTTTTATGTTATTGATGAAAAATCAATAAAAATTATTTAAAATAAAAATAATAATACGGAAATAGCCGAAAGCAATGGAACTTTGATTTTATTTATACAGTGAACTGTCGTTACTGTCAACTCCGTTAGCATCAATTATCGGTTAGTACCGGCAGAAACTCTGTATTTTAGTGTACACGCGAAGTTAGGCTACGTGTATCTTTCCTATTCCGAAATATATACACTGTACTAAACAATATTGACTGACATCACGTCCTTTACGCTTATCTACCAGAATTCATATTATTTTCATAAAGTTTCAACAAAGTGTAAGTAAATTTCATTGATTCCGGCATTCAAAATTTCAAGATTTTTTTTTCAGGAAGTTTAAATAATTTCATCTGAAAACGTGTATACTGTATGAAAGTATTGTGTATTCTTATATAGTACAGTTATATTAAGGATTTTTTTAAATGCCAAAATCTAAACAACTATTCCTTTGGATTGCAAGGAAAAGATAATTTCATATTCTCAATTGGCCGAAAAATATAAGATTCCAAAAATTTATCTGAAAATAGAAATTGCATTCTTACAATGAAATTCATAGTGAAATATTGCCACGTCTAAGCAATATAACTTTCCTTAAGGCCAAAATTGCATAATAAGTTACTGGTAAAGATCAACTATCAATTAACGTCAATCCTTACGGGCGGTCCCCTAGGAATTGGAGCTAATGAGAACCTACTGTATATATAAGTAATAATAATACAGTATATACGTGTATGTATAAAGGATTCATAAGATCTTAATAAAACTTATATGTATATAATTTGATGTCTATTTCATTTAATTTCGTATTGCTTCTTTAGAATAGCTAACATTAGTCGAAGGGGTAATTTCATAATGATATTTATTAAATTTTTAGATCACTTTATAATTAAATTTCTTTGTTTCTGTTTTTAAATATGGGAGAAAAATGTTGTTTCTAAGAAATAGACACGTTTTCATTACATTAAACAATACAAACACTTTTAAGACTAAGTGGTTTCTTAGCGATCGTCAATCATAATTTTAAAAATATTTTTATTGTTTTATTGTTTATATACACGTTTATATATAGGCTACATACATATATAAAGGTCTATCTATAATCAACGAAAAACAAAAGTGCATTCGGATTTAGACTGGTTCTATGCTCTAATTTATAGACATTCAAAATACATGATTCATATAAACCTGTTTTTAATAATAGGATGCATTAGTCATTAGGATCGAAGTTTAAAGAGAAATAAATACATAAATAAGCAATTTTTCAGGCAAAAACAACAGAATAAAATAAAAAGATTATATATAGGCCTATATATATACTGTATATGTACTGTACAGTACTATACATATGACGTAGGTCAAAACTTAAAAAATATTTGAAGAAATAAATCGTTTCTTCTGAGGCAAGTTTCGTGTTTGTGTGTTATAATTTTTATTTTCAATCAGAAAATGTATATCAATTAAACAAATCAAAATTTCGAAGAGACTCAAGAAATTGGGGGAATCATGTCCTTGTCAGAGAGATCTTAAGCCCCCTCTCCCTATCCCTCTGGCTATAGACTTGTAGGAGATAGAAGATACGGGGAATCATCACAATAAAATAAATGCGAGGAAAATTTCGAATTTTCATCAATATTTTTAGTAATATTTAACAATTCTCATAGCTATTTTTACAATTCTATNTTATCTTTCTTCATCGCTGACCCCGAGAAAAGTGAGCAAATCAGAAAGTTCCATCATTTTTTTTTATAGAATTTATTATAGATACCAACTATTTACGTGATATAAAAAATTCTTACAAAAATGCTCATGTTTTTTTAACTTCCTAACACTAATGAGTTTTGTCATATTGTAGTGGGCCTAATATTTAGTGAGTAAAGGTGGAAAAGAAAAATCAATTGACCAAACTCGCAACTTTTAAATATTAATTTTTTAATCTTGACTTTAGAGTGTCCCGAGGGATCTAACATGAGCGATATTGAAACTTCGTAAACAAGACAGATATATTATTTAATTTAATTGTACAATTCCAAACACACTCAGTTAACAATTCATGCATAGAAATAGATTTCTTATTATACAAACGATTATACAAAGCAACCCTTTATTTTGAAATCAATAAATCAATGTAAAAGGTTACGTCATTACTCACATTTCTGTTCCGCTTGACTTATTTTGACAGATAATAAAAATTGCCAATATTATATACATATATATATGCACTTCCGTAGATAACCGACGAACAGAAATAATGAGTACATTAGTCTCTCGAAACAGAACATAATTTTGGCCACGATAAAAAACTATCTCCCCAGAGAAAACCGGATACAAATTTATATATATTATAAGAAGACTGTCGATTAACAGTGAATTTTAAATGTACAGAAAACATGTAAATAAGTCGTAAACGTGCTATACTACTTCTCAAGCAGATCTTCCTGTAATTCAATAAAACGAAGAAACATTCAATTACGTTCATCATTAAAGATGTGAAAAGAGGAAAAAAAAAAACTTTTACCGCCTTATTATGAACGAGGCCTATCGTAAATGATGTATAATAATCAATAATCAATGACAGATTACAGGCTGCTTCCAGATTATATATGATTTTAATTATATGCTGCATAGGCCTCCAACGATGTGTATAGTTCATTATTTATTCCACAGTCGGATTCAAGTCGAGTTGAGACTTTTGGTCCATTGATGACTTAATTAAGTAGTTCATATTTTAAAACTGGAATAATAAATTCCGTTTTGGGACAGTGATAAAGTTTTTAGTATAAATTAAAAGAAGACAATCGGTTATAAATTCTCTTGTTTCTTTCCAATTACAAGTGATGGATAAAGAAGGCTAAGTTTAGTGGATGAACACTTGAGGCGCAGAATATCCATCACTTTTTTCGGACAGCTTCTTCGGTTGTGATAAGAAGCCTGCAGGGAACAGCTTGTTGCCCTTCTGGTGTCACATCCATCCGGTTGTCAACTAGATTTGTCAACTGTCTTCTTTTGTAAATTATCTATCTGATCGTTTGGGTGAGTTGACATCTGTCCTGGATTCAATCATCCGAGCATTTACCATAGATGCATATTTAATCGGTACGTTACGATAACTTCATCTCTTCTACGTACGGACGAAGTAATTATAATTAATGCTTCTTAATTAATTCGACAGAAAAAAATATGATACACGCAAACGGATAGAGATTTACTCAACTCGATACCTTAATAGATCCTCCAGCATTATATGTTTTATTTTCGACTACTAATCTTCCGGATAATCCGGCTTGTTCTCTCGCTCCATAAATCTTCCTTAATCCCATAAACAAAACCAATTTATATTTTAGGAGTCATCGAATCAATTAATCTTGTCGACTGTAGCATATCAACTAGCTCCAAGTACACAACTTGACGTTATTTCAATAGAAATAAGGCGTGGCGTATTCAAAATATTATCTAAAATTAAATTTTTTATTTACTTTTACGTAAGAATCCATTATTTGCATATTTATAACCCTTAATAATTAGTTTTAAAATAATTCAAAAAGTACATGTTCGAGGAACGTGTTTAACTAGTTTGTGTTGTTCACATACTTGAATATATTAAAATAAATATTAACAACACTTCGTGGCTTTTCTTAATTTGCTCTTTTTTACTTATTATTTTTTAATACTCAAACATATATATATATAAAGTAAGGAGCATACGTGCAGCCTGAACATTTATTTTTGATATGGCGATATTTGTCATGCTAGATGAAAGCATTGTTGTAGTCCAGGTGATGGATAGTAGGCATCCGAAAAGTATTGTTTTATCGAATTGATAAATTAGTTCTATTAAAAATTCCATTTATGAATAAATTATATTGATATTAATGGATGCTACACGCGGTTGTTTGAACACATTAGATGTATTAAAAAATTACGTTAAATCATTAATCAATCAAACATTCATTAATATAAATAAAAGAGCAGGTTTTGAATCTAGTTTGTAAAATAGTCCATTAAGAAAAAAAATTAAGAGAGAGAGAGAGAGAGAGAAAATTAAAGATTATACCATTTTATAAATGCAATAGTGATTGAAGTGGAAGGATATCGTGTCGAAAATTGAGATGGAAGGCCTCATTCTGAAGTTTATCTGTATTTTGTTTTTTTCTAAATTTTTTTTCTATTTAATTACACTATTTTTTCTTCTATGTAATCAAATTACATCTCGTTTTAGCGTTTTTTTCATAATAAATGATCTCTTGATATATGTTTACAACACAAATATAACTTTTCACTTCAAAATTTACATAATTTTTTTTAAAAAAATAAATGCTTTATTACTGTTTAATTTTTAATTATATTTTCGTTAATAGATTTTCTCGCAAAATTCCATTATTATTAATATATCGATGGAATCATTTAATGCAGGTAGATAATTCACATTCCGAGATTACATTCACATACTCTTTGTAATCTAGAAATATTTACATAACGTGATCCGTTCGTGTTTACTTTACAGAATATATTTTCAATATTTTTCCAAGGAATTTCGAAATATTTGATTGTGTTGTTATAATATTTTATATAAAATTTACGAAAGAAAAATGAATAAATTCTTGGGAAGTCTTCCTTTTTGAAGAATTGACATTTATTAATAGTAGTTTGGTTTATCATTAATGATACATAAAATAATCTTTAGACCTTATAAATATTATATTCAAGTTGTAAGCACCGATTAGCTAACTAGAAACTTTAAATAAAACAATACATTAATTTTAACCCTTGAATAGTAGAAAAAAAGAAAACATTCTTGACGAGATGAACATATCTTATTAATCAATGTACAGTACAAACTTCCAGGAACAATCACTAACCATTAAATATAGAAGGATAAACAAAAATGTTTTCAGGCCATATAGCTTACTTGTAAGTAGTAATAATTCGTTTCTTAATGGAAATAGATGATGGTAAAGTATGATTAATCTTCTATGTCTGGTGTATATATGATCTTTGATCGATTTGAATGCTGGAAGTGATCGGTTCGGTATCATTTAAAGAAATAAAAAAGGAAATAATTTGCGTTGAGCTATAATTAGCTGATTATGCGGGATAGTCGAAGTCATCTATCTACGTCAAGAATTAGATAGACTTTAACTTACGGATGATATACGAATCGTCTTTTGTTCCGACGTATTTTTCTTAGTTTGAATTTTGTCCAGTTAAAATATTTAAATGAGTGTTATGTTAATAACCGAAACGTTTCTTGATTAAAAACAAATTACAGGTTTTACTTAATACAATTTAGAATATTTGTCATAACTTGTCTAGAATTTTATCGTAAGGTTATACTTAAGTATAAGCGATTAAACTCTAGATAAATCTCAATTTTTTATATGGGGTATAGTTTGTTTAGTTACAAAGTTATTAAACTTATAAATTGAAGCTTCAAAAAATGAGCAGAATTAATAGCTTTTAAATATTTAGCATTGAAAAAAAAAAAATATATATATATAATAATCAACCGACCCAAAGATACATTTGTAAGATGTATTTTTTTATTCATTAAGTATAACAATTAAAGCTTCTTTTTTTACATAAAAAATCTTCAAAAGTTAGAAATATTATAATATAATTTAATATAAATAAGATTTTAATACTTAAATTGTTAGAAAAAATCGAATAAATTTAAAATATTTATAAGTATGTAAAATGAGTATTTTTAAGAAGTTCACGTTTTTATGTTCATGGCATATATCGATAATTATTCTCTATATGATTTCTCTAAGAGAAATGATTCATCCCAGCATCATTTCCTAGATGATTATCACTTTTTACATTTATATAAATATGACTGGAAACAATTAAGCGTGTTTTCTAGTGATTTTTCCTTTTTAGATTGGAAACTATTCAAAACTAAAAATACGAATTACTATAATAAAAATAATGCAAAGTAATTTAAATTAATTAATAAATTATATAATAATTTAATCTAGCAATTTCTTATTCTAAAAAAAAACAAAATTTAGGTAATTTATAAATATAAGCCTATATAGATTATACACATATAAACATTTAATTTATTTAATTAACTTTAAAGGAAAAGAAATGTTTTACTGTACTAAAATACATGTGATTTAAAATTGAAATTTATTAATATTGAGTGATTAATGCGACGATAATTTGCCTAAGGAACGTAGAACTAATCTTAATGATAGATTTATTATAGACTTAATTAAAAACCTATCATTTTTTTAATTGTTTTTTGCTGTTTAATTTTATAATTTATTTAAAAAACTCTAGAGTAACTAAAGATAAAAATCAATAAAAATCATTAGAATATCAGAATTTTGCTCTTAAAAAAATATAATTTTGCATAAATTGCTATTTTTACAACTCTATACAATTTTCTATAAATAATCTTTTATTATTTATGAGTAAAAACGATCTCATAATATATATAAACAAAGTTTTAAATATAGATTTTCTTTATTCTCACGACAGATCGCATGTCTACCTACGATAGGCTCCATTGTAAGGTGGTCGAATAAAATCGTTCATGTTATCTACCTAATTATATACAAGTATTTATCTATAGGAACAATCTGTCTATAAAGATTTAACATGACGATACAATGTTCGTCTCAAGTATTTTATGTTCGCCAAAACAATTTTATGGAGTGAATTTTCGAGTCGGACAACATTTTCATATTTTCTTAACACGAATAGCATGTACTTTAACAACTCAAACTCTTTTCGTTGGTAGAAATTCGAAGAATTAATTGATATAAATCGATATTAAATTATCTGGAAACGTACTTTACTGTCAAATATTATGCTGAAACTATTCCGAAATTATTCCATTATCTATCAAAATAGCCTCAATTGTATATGTAATGTAAAATATAAGATTTTTATTTACTCGTCCGTAGCAAATTACGGGTAATAACTCAAATAATAATAATAATAATAAGAGATAAGTTAGGCTTGCATGAAAATACAAGTGTACTGTTATTTAAGCGTATGAATATACTATATATACAAGCATTGTAACTTATATAGGATATATACAGTGAAACCTCCGAATAACGGCCACTGATTGAAACATAAAAATGTCGGTTATTTACAGGTTATTTTGTACGCATTTAAAAAATGAAAGTTCCTAAAAAAGGTGGTCGCAAGTGTTATTAGAGGTTTGACTACACATCTATATTGTATATTTTATTAAAAAAAAATTAAAATAAGTAAAACCTAATAACATTATGGGACTTTATTATCATTTTCAAAAATAAATTTTAAAATATTAAAAATGTATTTAAATTTACATAATTAGTATTAATTGCTCAATGAAATGTCATTCTTATTTTGAGTGGTTGTCGACTCTTCACGAGTTTGCATATCAAGTGAATTCGATCGAAGAATTGATGGATGGTTTTCAATCACTTTCCTAACTATCAACATGCACTCAGAATGAATCTAGAGAATATCACCAGTTCGTTAAACATCAGATCAAAGAAAAAAAAATCTTTCTTCTAAATTGAACGAGATAAGTTCCATTTCTTTTGTCCATTTGATCTAAAGATTGATATAAATTGATTTCATACATTTTATTTATAATTTTATTTTATAGAAATAAAATAGCCACTCGGTCCTTGTTGAAATGGTAAATATTCATAAATCTTTTTAAACATTCGATTTAAGAATTGTAATCCGAGTTGAATAGACTGTAATGATATTGTATAAAGCATCATTATGTTTTCTTTGACCGTGATTTTGGTTACTGAAGAAAAATTCTTCGATTCACGTAGTAACATTGGCCATACTATCGATAAATATTTATTTACTTCCTTCTGACTCGTTACTCGCTTCAAGTCGAACAAGAATCGATTTCTAAGCATTTCAAAAGTTCAAAATCCATTCTCGTCTCTCCGTCTTCTTTGAAGCACCGTAACAGAAGTTTGATAGATAACATTAAAATTCCTTCGACATTTATTTAATTGCACGAAAATCTAGAAAGTCGCTTCTCGTTTCTTTCTGTAGATAATGTAAAAATTGCCTATAAACAATAAAAGATGTTTTCGAATCTCTAAGAGAAAAGTTATCAATAGATAGTAATGATGGCTGTACGCGACGTCAATTTAATGTAGACCTATTTGAAACATGAATTTTACACAGATAAATGTTTCAAATTACTGTAAAATAGAGGTTATAAATTAAATCAATTTAAACCGAATCGAGGTAAGGTAGGGGCCCAATTATAGCTCATCTAGTTTGGACTATTATTTTGACAAATTTCATTTTGTTTCCACACTATCACTTAGACTCTACGTAATAGAAAAAATTGGAGTTGATCAAAGTAATACTCCAAACTTGATGGACCGTAATGGGGCCCCTATATTACTTACATAAAATTCTTAGCAATCTGTTTACGTAGATTGCGCTAGTCGAAACACATTGTCATGCTGCAAAATCAAGTAAATATTCTCTGCTATGGTCACGCGTGAATTATTATCATTAATATTTTCACTAGAAAATTATCATTTTTATATAAAGATTTCTATCTACGATAATACTGTATCTCATATGAAATACTATTTACTCCTTCCCAAAGAGATTAACTGATTATCTCAACCATCTTACAGTTTTATTTTCTATTGTGTTTTAACAATAAAAGTTACTTTAAACGTTTGCTCGATTCTTACTTCCTTGTCTATCCATTTCGATAGACATTATATTCATATCGTAGATTGTTAATTCACAATATTTATGATATATATTTTTTATATTTTTCCGTGTAATAAGTTATTTTAGTAAAATTTTAATTCGAAGAATCACTACATTCAGATTGCAATGAATTCTTTATACTTTTCATTCTAAGTCATTATAAAATATTTTTCATTAATTTATATAGAATAAAACTCTTTTGAGTTACAAAAATATAAATGGTTTGTTTATTTTTTTTGACATTTTTCTGATAACTTTCGTATTTTACAGTCTTGCATCCTAGAATCTTCTATGAGAAAAAAAATGTGAAAAATAATTCCATGATATTTAAATCGAAGTTAGAAAAAAATTGTTTTTATTTTCAACAAAATGAAGAAATACATTTTACTATAAATATTTATTTATAGGCCCTATTACAGAGGATCAGAAAGGCCCGTTTGACTCGAACCCTATTTACGAAGCCTCACATTTAGTTATGAATTATTCATTCTATTTCTTGTAGGCCTATATTAAGGAAAAATTTATTAGATTTTTTTGTCAAATTTTATTATTTTAAAAATGTATTACAATTTTTATACTCTTTTTTTTGTTTTTTATTATGTTTGGGTCCCAATAAGGTAAGTGTCCCGGGTCTCTCTTGACTTCTTAGACACCTCGTATATACGTATACACAATATAATATTTATAACATAATATTCAATTCTTCACATGAAAATGAGTTTCCATTTAATATTCGAACAACCAAAATTGTAATGTCATAAGTAATTTTTAATATTTGTTTTGATTATAATTATGGTTACGTTTAGTTTAATTATATATAAGATGTTGAATGATAAAATGTAAAACTTTCAGGATTTTTTCCGTTAACTCAAAGCTTGAACACGCTAATCACTTTTCAAGATGGTATTTTTCAGACTTAATCTTCTTAATTAAAAGTAATTGCGATTATGCGAATAACGGACAAGATAATATTCGATTTTCGAATTAACATAGAGGAAATTCATTGTGCTTATAACAGACTACAATAGGCAATAAAAAGTTGTTAAGAAAAAAAAAACGATCTTGAGCAGATTCATTAATGTCAAAAGATCAATAGATAAAATTTAACAGTAAAAGAATCATAAAACAACAAACGGTAAAGGCATGATCCCCGTAGGGCGGATAGTAGTATATAGGCTCTTCGAATCGAATTGGATTTATCACGCGAGACATTAACTTACAATATCGACCCCAATTTTGTTCATTACGGATAGGCCCAATTCGCAATGCGCCACTTAGACAGTTACTATACGAGTTATCAGGGATGGCTTCTTGAACTCGTGAACAATCATCCAAATTGCCCATAGGCATCAGACGTGATTATTGCATTTCGGGCATTTTAAACAAGCATTCAGCTACTGTAAAATTTGTATAAAATCGGAAAAATAATCCAGATTTGCATAGGATTCGAACCCGCATCTCTCATAAATATTTGAATATTCTTCTATCCTAATAATAAAGATACGCAACTCTTCGAACTATAATTTTTATCATTACTAAAATTTATTAAATCTATTTAAATATACATATAACTTTTGTACAATTATACTATTATAACACTTAATTTTTACATATTTTATAGTAGAGAAATGCTCACTTAAAATTCCTGAAGTGCAATAATTATATCTGATGTCTATGGGCAATATAGATGCTAATATAGTTCAGTGAAGAAATGATAACATCACTTTTTCTAGAAATTAGGAATTTATAATAAATATTCTGAAATATTGTAATTTAATATGCGACGTATTGGTTCGAAATCTGTAGATAAATTTGTTTTAAAATTACCGATTGGAGGTGAGAAAAAATTTAGATTTAGGCCTAGATGTAATTATTGATTAATTCAACGAAAATAAAAATAGGTTAAATATAAACGTGTTGTCTAAACCTTAAAACAAAGAGAAAATTTAGAAAAAAGTATTCCATTTAAATATATGTAAACAATTCGGCCAAAAAGAAAAAGAATTTAAAAAAGAAGAAGCGAAAACTACTGAAAGAATAATTTGTTATTCTAATTTTTATTTACTTCTTTTTTAAATTTAGGTATAATATAAAGTTTTCATAGAGTTGTGTATATTTTAATGTTTAAACATGTTTACATCGTATTTGATGTTTGCTACTTAATTATTTATGTATTAAAATATAGTCATATAAAAGTATACACGTGTTATTATACAACAGTTGTGAGTGCGTATTGAATATTCGAGTTAGGTAATATAATTATAAAAAACTTCAATTAATTCATTTCAAACACAAAAAGTAATGAAAATATTTGATCATAACTCATTGTTTTAAAGATAATTTTGTCTCCCTTCGATAACTATCATTACAATACTTTTATATTTTTATATAATTTGCGCTTAATTTAGTATATTTTATCAATTTGAAAATAGTCTAGTCTCATATATATTTAAAATCGTTATAGAAGGTGGTAGTTTTAAGATCTTATTTAGATATAGCCTATAGGACGTCTATTTCCCATTAACCACCCTAGAAAGGCTTACAATGTTTTTAGAACTTACTTTTATTTAACTCGAAAGACGTGCTTCAACCATCTACGTCAGTAAATACGAACCTTTATTCGAAGGTGGGTCAAGTATTTAGTACGAATAATTAAAAAAATAACAATGAACTTTATATGAGAGAAAAGAAAGTAATAATATGATTGTAACAAAAATAAATATTTCGTTTAATGGGAAACTGCTGTTTAATTTAAATCTGATAGTTCATAATTAGGGGCCTTTAAGAAATTTCACGACAGCTAAAGAGTCTTGCTTTCACACTATAATAAAGTTACCAAATCTGTTAAATATTTNCCGTTAGCGTTATCTACAATTGCGTGAAACTGTATCCATGACCTTCTGTATAAAACTTTGGCGCATTACAATACCCTAAGACTGTTATTATATGGGTTTCTCTTTCATTTACATACCTAATACATTTATGCATAAGTTATTAATGTTTATACAATTTATATTCATTCCGTAGTAAGGAAATTTATATACATTTTTTTACTTTTTTGATTATCTCATAAATAGTACAAATAATTAATACATTAAATATAAATAAACAGTAGAATTCGAGCCGTTTTTGAATGTAAAATAAAATATAATAACCATATTAACTACTTAGATAAAACTAGAACCGTGTTTAGAGTTGATGCCTTACACTACAACATACAAAAGGCCCTTCCCCCTTCACTAAATAATAATGGGTAATATATAGCCTATAAACTGTCTTAGAACAGAAAGAGGCCCTAAGCTAGAGCTTATTTAGGTTATAAGCTACATAAATATGGCTTTGGATATAACGTATTACTTCTAAAATTACAGATTATATCACAACATAGTTTGTAATTAGCCTTATATTGAAAAATCTACTTGGAAGAATTAAAAAACTAATATAGCCTTTTAAAATATTGTCGATGATTTGATAATAAATTAAGTAATATGTTAAAATAAAAAAATATTGTGAATAATGGCAAAGAAGATCTCTAACACATTCAAGCGATATTATAAATTTAATTATACAAGATCGGATAAATTTTACTACACAGGAGAGACAGGAAGGGAGAAAAAAAACGTAAATTCCGATGTTTATTTTCACACAATAACTTTTATGTTATTGATGAAAAATCAATAAAAATTATTTAAAATAAAAATAATAATACGGAAATAGCCGAAAGCAATGGAACTTTGATTTTATTTATACAGTGAACTGTCGTTACTGTCAACTCCGTTAGCATCAATTATCGGTTAGTACCGGCAGAAACTCTGTATTTTAGTGTACACGCGAAGTTAGGCTACGTGTATCTTTCCTATTCCGAAATATATACACTGTACTAAACAATATTGACTGACATCACGTCCTTTACGCTTATCTACCAGAATTCATATTATTTTCATAAAGTTTCAACAAAGTGTAAGTAAATTTCATTGATTCCGGCATTCAAAATTTCAAGATTTTTTTTTCAGGAAGTTTAAATAATTTCATCTGAAAACGTGTATACTGTATGAAAGTATTGTGTATTCTTATATAGTACAGTTATATTAAGGATTTTTTTAAATGCCAAAATCTAAACAACTATTCCTTTGGATTGCAAGGAAAAGATAATTTCATATTCTCAATTGGCCGAAAAATATAAGATTCCAAAAATTTATCTGAAAATAGAAATTGCATTCTTACAATGAAATTCATAGTGAAATATTGCCACGTCTAAGCAATATAACTTTCCTTAAGGCCAAAATTGCATAATAAGTTACTGGTAAAGATCAACTATCAATTAACGTCAATCCTTACGGGCGGTCCCCTAGGAATTGGAGCTAATGAGAACCTACTGTATATATAAGTAATAATAATACAGTATATACGTGTATGTATAAAGGATTCATAAGATCTTAATAAAACTTATATGTATATAATTTGATGTCTATTTCATTTAATTTCGTATTGCTTCTTTAGAATAGCTAACATTAGTCGAAGGGGTAATTTCATAATGATATTTATTAAATTTTTAGATCACTTTATAATTAAATTTCTTTGTTTCTGTTTTTAAATATGGGAGAAAAATGTTGTTTCTAAGAAATAGACACGTTTTCATTACATTAAACAATACAAACACTTTTAAGACTAAGTGGTTTCTTAGCGATCGTCAATCATAATTTTAAAAATATTTTTATTGTTTTATTGTTTATATACACGTTTATATATAGGCTACATACATATATAAAGGTCTATCTATAATCAACGAAAAACAAAAGTGCATTCGGATTTAGACTGGTTCTATGCTCTAATTTATAGACATTCAAAATACATGATTCATATAAACCTGTTTTTAATAATAGGATGCATTAGTCATTAGGATCGAAGTTTAAAGAGAAATAAATACATAAATAAGCAATTTTTCAGGCAAAAACAACAGAATAAAATAAAAAGATTATATATAGGCCTATATATATACTGTATATGTACTGTACAGTACTATACATATGACGTAGGTCAAAACTTAAAAAATATTTGAAGAAATAAATCGTTTCTTCTGAGGCAAGTTTCGTGTTTGTGTGTTATAATTTTTATTTTCAATCAGAAAATGTATATCAATTAAACAAATCAAAATTTCGAAGAGACTCAAGAAATTGGGGGAATCATGTCCTTGTCAGAGAGATCTTAAGCCCCCTCTCCCTATCCCTCTGGCTATAGACTTGTAGGAGATAGAAGATACGGGGAATCATCACAATAAAATAAATGCGAGGAAAATTTCGAATTTTCATCAATATTTTTAGTAATATTTAACAATTCTCATAGCTATTTTTACAATTCTATTTCTATTTTTTAATTGATATACATTTCTAATATACAATATAATATTTTTAATTAATACACAATTCTATTTCTATTTTTTATTTTTCAGTTTATTCGAATAACCAATAAATAATATTTTAAACAAAATAAACTGCAAATTCTGTATATATATTTCTCAATAATTCAATACATTATAATTTCAGTTAATTCATTTAAAATAGGGTTGAAAATTTAGCACTAAAAATAATTAAATATTTATAATATACATAAAAAAGAATGATTTAATCTTTTCATGTTTCTGGTGTATAAATTTACACAATAGGAACAAAATCAGTATCAGAATAGTATACGAAAAGCTTTGCACCAGTTATTTCACCCACTCTAACGTGATACAGAATTAATTTGCTTATATTAAGCCTTATATTATAGTCACACTTCTTTCTCCTTAATCAATACTGATCACTTAAGTACTATTAAATTATTTCTTCTCGCTATTGTAAAAAGTATTGGTAAAGGCCATTTCAAAATGGCACACGAAATATAAAACTCCAAATTTCTGAACAACTAATATTTAAAAAGTTAAAATCACTTTTTAAAACCGGAACGAAAACGAAATGGACGTATTCTCTATTTTTTTTTTTTTTTTCGTCTTTATGCCACAGAGATTCTATTACTAGCAGCTTTTTATCCAGAGAAATGATGTTAATATCAAGATTTCAAGCTGTTCTTTGAAGATAAATTCTTGCAAAAGATTCGTAGAATATCGTTTTCAAAATAATTAAATTAAAGACTAAGTATATCTAAAAATAGTCAGATTTTTATTAACTTTCATATACACTACGACGATATTAATCTTTCTTTGTAAGCTACTCGGTCTTCTAACAGGTAAAAAAAATCCCCTTAAAACACGAAAATAATGTATACATAGAAGAATTTTTAAAACTATTTTTAATATATTTTTTTATAATCGGTAATATGAATTACTTTTTTTGAATGTAATTCTATTTATGAAGTCAAAACATTGTGAAAAATTATTACCGAGAGAGAAACATGAAACTGAATTTCGAAATTGGTGATAAAATATATATAGTCTTCCATATATTCGATTATTCTGCAGATTATATTCGTCTATTACAGTAATTATTTTTAAGTTATACATTAGTAGATACCTTGCTTCTAACGAATTTAATTAGACACGAATAAAATATATATTAGAGTAATTAGCAAAAATATTTTGATCCTGAAAGCAAGTTTCTTCTTCTTTCAACATGGAAACGTCGTAACTTATTTAGATATTTTTCTTGGAAAATATTCTTTTTATACCTAAATATATGCACTTAATTTATTTATTAATTATGAACGAAATGTTATTTTCACTTTAATGTTATTTCTGTTGCCTTTTATAAGTAGGAGGAGAATATGAATGATGAAACAAACTGTACCTGATAGAGTTTATAGAATTAATAACGTGTGAAAATAACTGAAAATTTAAATATTCTTAATATAAAACATAATAAAAATGAAACGAGTCGTATATAAATCTGTATAAAGGAAGTATTTGTAGTTCAATGATCGGCACGATTATTTTAAAATATTAAATATAATTATTTTAAACCTTAAGAAAAAAACTGGAAGTTTATGTATAATGTGTCATACATTCATTCATTCATTCATCCTGAATACGTTGAAAGAATGCATTCAGTCTGAATGAATGGCATATTATACTCACAACTTTTTTCACAATTATGTCAATTATAATTATTAATTAATAATTAGGTTCTATAGAATAATTATTATTATTTTAATTTCGCTTTATAACTCTTCATCAATCTTCAAACTGACGAAGAAAGGGCTGAAAAAATTAGTTTTTCTAATGAAGAAAAAGTAAAAGTATTCTGTTTTCACTTATTGGACAGAAATATTTGACAAGTTAACATTGTTTTAATGAATTCAGCAATATTAAAATCAATTCATTCTAATTATAGTTACAATTATTATTGACGGATTCTGTGAGTGTCGGGTGATCAAACCTTTTATTGTAAATACACTTTTATGGAATACTCAGGAGGGAAATTTCATTAAATCCCGCTCTTAAACTTAACGTATCCAAATCATAATTAAATTAAACATTACCCAAATTACTATTAAAAGATACGGTATTTACTTCTTTTATTGTATTTTTTAAAAATCGGACTTTTTCATCATTGAAAAATTCCGATTTTCAAGTCTCCTTTAGAATTTCCCAATGATTTGTTTCCTATCTTTCATTTATTCTTATTGTTTTATAATTCTAATTATTAAATAGAATTATAATAGCATATGTAAAGCGATATCTCAATATTTCCCTTAAATTTCTCTCAACGATTTCTTCTTGGATTTTAATTCGTAAAAGTAATTTATTAGAAGTAATCATCGATGATTCATTTCGTTTATCAATTCTGAAATATAATGAAATTTCTGTAAATCATAACATGAATTTATTCAATTAGCATATCATTCTGACTTCTTACAATAAACGAAAAACAAATATTTAGTGATTTCCTTCTTTATTTTAGTTCTTTTCAATAGAGAATATGCTGAGATGTCGAAAGTTCAGGAAAACATCGGAAAGATTCATGGAATAACTCCATGTAAAATGTCAAATTCGTCTGGGTGGTCTTCGAAATTGTCTCGAATTCCACCAATTTTATTAGGCCAAGTTCCATTGACAGATTGCACACCACCGACAAGAAGGACGTCAGTCTACTATCTTCGTTTTTAATTTTTTAGATCAATCATCTTGTCTAGCTTTGTTCTCGGCATTTTAGAACTGGTCGGCAATCTTCTATTCTAACAACTCATCCGTTTCGGCACTTTTAAGAATGTATCTATTCTTCTTCTTGTTCTCATGAATACAGTCGGTATCTGGAACGTACTTAAACACCACAAAAACAAATCAAACGAGAAATTCGTAAAAAAATGAACTGTGGAATTCATCAAGCTGATAGAAATTCGAGCAAAATGGTCTGCAGCTAGTCTTTCAAATCTCAGAAAGATCAAGGAGGATCACTTATCTCTTTAACAATCGGTAAGCACGCGTGCTACGCTGGCACGGTGATCACGTAGGCCCTACTTAAAAGACCTAGCCGGAATGGGCGAGTCGACAAACCTAGTTTTTCGAATAATCTGAGAAACTTATAAATTCGACACAATGTGCATCCCATCGAATCTTCTCTAAAATCATTCTATCGAAGCTAGTAAGACGAGTTTTTTCTTAAAAAAAATAATCATAATAAAACTCTTTGCACTTAACTTTCTTTTAACTAATATTTTATACGTTTATTGAAATCGCATATATACAAATTGAACATTTGCGTCACGATTATGTTATCGTCAAAAATTATAACTGCGATAACATACTCTAGATCTTACACAATAAATACAGATTATTCTTACTCTGATCTTATTTTACTATTTTTTTCCCCTCCCCCGACAACAGGTCTTTGACGAATGATTCTTTATTATAATTATGAAAATATAAGCTTAATTCTACATTTTGTACAATTATTATCAATTTAAACCTAAATAAAATTACGTAAACTATAAGCTTTTAAGTCTAAAGAAAAGAGCTTTCAAGAATTTTTTTAAAGACGGTTTGAAATGTTTAATTCATTTCTAGTATGGAGGCAGATGGATGAAATAAATTCAACAGACTTTATTATTTATGATGGATCGAGATAAATTATTTTCAAATAATAATATTGGAAGTTATTAATAGTGTTAGTAATTCATTACCCATAAAACTTTTTTCTAGTAGATGAATGTGTTGTTTGTTTAGTTTTTCTTTAATATCGCTGTTAACTTTAATTAATTAAGGAAAATATTAACCGCAGCTGCTTCTTTAAAATTAACAACCTCGACAATTTTCAAACCACAGCGATTTAAATTTTAAATCTTTTTAAATAGCCTTAAGCTGTAAGAGTCATGGTAACTTTTGCACATGCAGCTTGCTCATAAAAACATTAATTAGTTTATACTAGATCCAGGATTATTTTTTTTTTCTTTCGACGAAACTTTGTTAGAAGTCCATTAGAAATACGTGAAAGGTTAAGCAATTTTTATATCGATAATAGAAATTGACATCTTCAATCTTTGTAAAGAAACCGGAGAATATCTTATCCGAATTTCTTCGTATCCCAGTAAATGGAGAATAGATTATCGTCCGGGTAAATTTTTGTCAACGAAAAACGTAGAAAGTGTAAATGCCTTAGAGCTAGTAGGGTCAGAGAAGATAAGGATTGCGTCTCGTCCTTCGCTTCTGAGATGCTTGACATCATCCTTGTGTACCATCAGGGTCGACACAAAGCCATAAATACCAGGATTACTCTTATAAATATCTCAAGCTGTAACGATGCGCCCACATTGGATGAACATGTTTTTATAGTGATGAGATGATCCAATATAAAACATTTTATTTGAAATATGTTTGTACTCAATCATCGGAGTCTTGACATCCTTGACACGAGCTTACAATCAGCTTAAAAATGTAAATGATCAGAACTGTTTAAATTATAAATAAATAAATATATATATATATAAAATAAAAACTAACTTTAGCTGAAAACATTTTCTGGCTGATTTATTGTGTCAAAATAATATTAAAATATCTTAACGTAGCTAGTTATAAATCAGAAATGGAACCAGCTGCGTCCTAAGACAAGGAAAGTAGAGGACATCTCAAGAATAAAAATGCAAAGAACCTAATGTAAGACCCATTCAAACAAAGAAATACATAGCATACAAAAAAGTAAAAGAATTTTCTAATGGAAAACAAAATACATATTAATTTTAAAGTCATTATTTTACAATAAAGATTAGCCTAATATAAAGCTGATTAAAGTTTACACCAATGAAATACCACAAGCAATTACAGTTACTGTATTATCATCAATTTCTTGCAAAATAAGATCGAAGTTTTAAAAAGTATTTTATTTTTACCGCCCTTTCTTATATCGATCACCATCTCCTTGATTTCAAATACATGTTAATCGTGAAAAGCGATATTTTTAATCCGCTTGTGTCATGATTTACTGTGAGAAAACATCGATTCACCTTAAAATATGTCTTCAGTTTTTCTACTTGTTATTAACAAATAGATATAAATTACAATTTCTTTAAGGTTATCAATTTTAATGTCGAACTAAAAGAAGAAAGAAGGAAAAAGATAAAAGATCTGTTGCCGAATTTACTATAAAAATTCAAAAATGGAAAACTGGAACCGAACGAAAATGGATTGTAAAAGATACTTTCAACAATAAATAACATTTGCATTGTTGATACTTTAAATTCAGAAGATATCGCTAGTGTAAACCGCACAACTGCGCAAAGTAGATTTCCAACAAGAAAAGAGACAAGTTAGTGTTTGCGAGCAGGTGGCTCGATATTTATTTATGATGGATTAGGTATTTATTGTTTAAAAATAAAAATAGAAAAAATTCTACTCGAAGTTATTGTTGGAATACATGCTCCTTCTAATATTAAAGGAGCAGGAGTAAATGTTCGAATGATTCGATTATCCTAAGATGACCTTGTGTTTCCAGGGTTAAGATATTTGCATGGTCTGTACGTATGTGGGCATTGAAAAGTAAACGATTAGGATAAGTTATTACATTTAATCGGTACGAAAATAGCTTTTCGATTGAACTTTACACGAACGGCAACGGTAGATATAGAGAAAGCTCGAGAAACGAGCGTAAAAAATGCATGCCGAAAAGATAAACAAAAGGGAAAGGTTGGCGACAAATCAGACTATATATATTTTTCAAGTTTTTCAGGCCGAATTTAGAGTTTAGCCCAATAACGTTAGCCCTGGGGCTACTCCGGATTCCAAGCAAGAACTAACTCAGAGCTGTCACTTCAACCGACGATGTAATTAATGAGGGAAGGCTGAAGGTTATTCCAACAATTGTCAGGTGTCCAACGCTTGTCTTTGTTTTTCTTCTTTTGTCTGCTGCTCTGACAAATGAAAAGGTGAATCTATAGGATCGGACGGTTTTGTCTGATTCCAAATGTTGTTCTAGATTGAATTCTTTAAAGGTAAGTTTTTATTGTTGATGACAATTATTCTTCACAAATGACAAGTGAAGTATGGATATACTTCTGAGTGGATAGAAAATGGAGGACTTGTCAATCATTTATATTTCAAATCTATCATTATTAGGTCTCTATATATTTGGCATTATATAGCTTAACAATTGTTCGTCGTTTATGCTGTCAGAAATCTCACGTTAAGTGCAACAGCAACATTCGTACGCCTTTCTTCTAAGCGTTAGAAAAACAAAAAGTTGCAAGGACGAAAGAGAAATGACCACTGCCCATTACCTTACGGTCTAAACTCGTATACGTTATATAAACGGTCGAGTTCGTCCATAAATTTTTACGTTGGAAACAGACGATAATAGTACAAATAATTTACATAAGTCAACGTTCTAATAAAAAAATAGAGACCCAATCTCTGCATTCCTTGAAAGTTTGATTACAGTCGTAAATTTCGTTAGTTTTCTAGACCCAAAAAAGTTGGTTTCGAGCGATAGAGTTCCGACCGTAGAGTTAGAAACAGAGAACAGCTGTGTATTTATTTTCAATTATATTTTAATCTGGTTCTACTTTCTAAAGACACAATAGATGTTTATAAACTGGTTTATAAAGGCAGGAAGGACAGCGTAGTATTCTTCCGAGGCTTGAATTTCTTAAAAGTAAATATTGTATACATAAAAAAAGGGGTTACTAGAGTACGTTCGTGCATATTATTGTGCGAAGACTATGGCAATTCACACGCCGAAACGGAGAAATCGACCTTTGACCTACACTACCAAGAGAATCTATTATTTTTATTAAATCCTATGATTACTAGAATTGGCCACTTTTGAGTCTCCGATCAATAAAAGTATACCGCCGACGGAGCTCAAACACCGATTCCTTCTTAACTTCCATCTCTTCCGAAATGAAAAGCAGCCAATTATAATGTATAGAGCCTATAATTATAAGAGGCCTATAGTCGCTCCGAGCCGATTTCTTTCAGAAACAAATTGTATTTTTAATTGAGTTACATTTTTGTTGCATCTTTATCTTTTTTTCCTCCTCTATCGAAAAGTATTTATGGGGAAAAAAAAGATATTGTAAATAAGGCAATTCAGTTAGGCATTTTGGTAAACATCACGAATTCGTGTATCTCCATTGATAGATGAGACGACAGAATGGCTATCTGCCAACGTCCTTAACTAGTCGGACTATTATAAAACAAGCGACTACTTTTTCAGTTATGCCCACCTTTACATTACAATATTTAAGCATTTAAGCCGTATCTTACGATAATCCCGACTAATTACACGTATTCCGTTACTCGTAGCAATGGCTTTTTTATTCATTTATTTTTTTTTGCAACAAACAGCGCAGCACCTGTTCGCGAGAGACCACCTGTTGATTACTGACTTTTCTCCTTCCTTAATATAAATGTCACTCCAGAAATGTAATTATTGTCTTTTGGTCTTTCCCTCTGTTAGAGACAGGTAATTAGAACTTGTCAAAATACCGAATATCAAATTGAACTCGTGCTTTGTATTCTCTGTTTATTATATAATTATACGGTTTTCGGAACCCGTTATCTACATTTATCATCAAGAATATCAAACTTTTTAAGAAGTATATATTAAAAAACCATGATTTAAGTGTTCGGGGAGGAGACGAATGCTCTTTGATTTATAACTTACATTATAATTATCCCTTTTTTTACGGTAGCTATCAGTTAGAAAATCGAATACGAATCAATCGAATGCGAAATCTAATTCAATATCAGCTTGATAAAGATTTATATCGTCTACGTAGATGAGATATTGACGAAATAAATCATCAATAATGTCTGAACCGGGAATAGCCGTTATAAGACGAACAAAAAATTTTATATGGTGTTAAAATTCGATTTTCTTTTACTGAATTTCTCGTAAAGAAACTCATTAAAACATCAGAGAAGTATCGACAAGAACTGACTCGCTAATTAATTATTATATTGATCACCTATCTTCAAACCCAGAATTGTGGCCTCTAGTTCCGGTTGAAGTATATAAACCTTATCTCCATTCCTTCATTAACTGGAAACCCTCATAAAAATGGTTGGCACCGTACGTATTGTTGATTCTTCTAATGCTTTAGTAGGGGCGGAAGTCTTTGGCCAATTCTCTTGACCTTCTATTGTTATAAATACACCAACCGAAATAAAATACACTTTTCTAATTATTTCCAATCCAGAATTATATTTAAATTTCTCCAGTTTGGAGTGGGTGTAGGGTTACATTTTTATCGATGCATTCCTCATTAATACATATAAAATATGGCTAAACATATTCTTAAATGAATCTAGAATTTTAAACTATGGAAACATTACGGTAAAACACGATATTTTTTATATAATTCCGAATGCATACTTAAATTCATTTAGAACGTCGAAAGTTTTGACAAGTTTATTTCTTATTTTGCGATTTAATTCAAGTTTTAATCCGAGATAATTAAAAGTTAATGCGATATTTTTTAATCATTTATGATGGCGTTAAAAGAATACGAATTACTTTAAAGATAGAATTTTTAAATAATGAATTATTTATAAGTAATAATGGTCGACGTATAGTTAAACCCAGTTTTTGTGATCGGAATAAATATATTCAATAAACAAACATATGTCAGCATAGAATTTTTTCTTCTTCTTTTCGTCCTCGTAAAGCAACCGGATCTGAATTAATATTTCATACTCGAAGCATCCTTTTGTATATTTTATGCTGTTGGTAAATATTATACTTATTATTTTATACTTAAGTTAATTACGGCTTTAATAAATATTATTCTAACTGAATACGATTAGTCGCAGGCAAAAAAAAACGTAAATAATTTGAAAAGTATTTAACCTTAATCGATTTAAAAATCAAATTTAATCGAAAATCCTATTAAGACGCTTTTATAATTAGAGAAAAAGAATTGGACCGAACATATGCCAAAAGGGACAGAAGATTAACTGCAATAAATAAATCTATCGTATTGACCTTTCAAAACATCACTATAGAAAACTTTTTTTCCAAAAGTTTTACATGGCAATTCATTATATTCAACTTTTATATTAATCATATCTATCCCAACCTGACATTTATTAAATGATCTCGAATCTAATTGAATTATTCCTTTCAGACTGGTGACGTGGTAACGGGGATATAAATGACAAGTAAAATGACACTTGAAGATATCCTAATTGAGTTCACCAACTTGTACAAGAATTTTATTTTATCTTTAATCTTCAAATGAAAATTTTAATTTAAGACTCGATTCGAGCTTAAATCATTTCGTAAAATTAAAAAAAAAATGGTTTTTTTTTTTAAATAATTGTAACTGGTTATTTTTATGTCCGTATTTGATTGTAACTGCAGGGTCAAAGGATACATTCGCATTTATCTAAAAGCATGAATTATAAATAAATAATCGTCATAAAAAAGAATCAATCAGCAAATCTTGGGCACAATCATTAAGCATTCACATCACATATTGTGTTATCCTTCGAGACATCTGCGATCACTTCCTTAGAGAAAAGTAAAACTGAAAGACCCTTCGCATTCGTTCTAACATTCCTCTCAGACGTTTAAAAAAAAAGAAAAAACCTAAAATAATCATTTCGACTATCAGATAACATCAAATTACCGTTTTCAACAAGTTAGAAATTCGTTTAACTCGATTAGGCCTAACCGACAGAAAAAAACTGGCTTATTGTTCTCTTCGGTTCGAGTCGTTAAATGAAAGAAATCCAGGAGTTTCCAAGTATATCCTAAACACGCTTCTCTTTCTTCTACTTTATCAACTGTTAGAAAGAGTAAAACAGTTTAAAATTATTCCATTCGCGTATATTTACTTTGCAAACATTTAAAAGATCGTTATGGCAGTCGGGCAAGATAATAGCTATTCTTTATTTGTTATGCAACATTCGGAGTTTGGAAGAAATCGTGATATTCTCAAGATTTAGTAAAGTCAGAGGAAATTGTCATCTTTATCCAATAACTACAGTAATTCAATTTTTATGTGACGAGAATGAGGATAACATATCTAGGCAAAGATTACAAGCTCTTGCTGATGGAGCGTGAAAAGAATGAAACGTTGGATAAAGAAAACGTCCGACACTTTTGCACGTTTTGTAAGTGGGTTGTAAAATCGATATTGGTTTCGTGGCTGATTTTTACAAGGGCTAGCGGGAACACCGTCCAAATTAAATATAAAAGTGTGAAGTTCCTCCCGCTCCTCGGCCGGTGTCTAACCAGTTATTAATTTCTGTAGTTAGTCAATCTCTTCTTCTTCCTTTTAAATAGTCTTTTAAATTGAATTTAGAAAGTTTGAATCAGAAAATGGAGCCGAAAAGCGGGAGGAAATAGTCAAATAGCAATTTTCTCGGATTAATGAAAGTTCCAACGCCTCGTCTGTAAGGAGAAAGTAATTGAATCGGAGTTGTTTCTAAAATTTTTATACGTTTAGAATATTGATATCTTCGACTAATACGGAATTGCATGAATTCAATAAAGATTAAAAAACTACAGTGGTGTAAAATCCTCGCTAGCGCGGAAACGGATTTTACGTAAATTTAATTAAAATGTAATCACCTGTTGATGAAGACGTTTTTGAGTGGAGATAGGTGGGGTCGAAGGAGGGTGGTAGAACGGAGGGTACAGACCGCACGAGGGAGAGTCTACCTTATGACATACCTTTATCTGTCGATTATCCACAGTGAAGGGTAGCTCCCAATGCAAAATATTTTGGCAGCAATATGACATCATAAACATTTTTACGAAAATGATAGAGCATTATGAAATTTTCCAAAATTCTTTTTTAATATATAAGCTTATCTGAGGGACGATTAATCAAACCTCTCCTCTGTTCAAAACCTTATCATCACGCCCATTAAACCCTTTAACTCGGACTAAGATAACTGGCAAACAATTTTGTGTCATCTACGTTACCATTTATCAAAACCATTATCCAAAAATTGCGACTTCCTCCTCATTACCATCAATTGAGAATATTTTGGTAAATTCTATCACCGCTTAAACGAGCACGAAGAGAACGTAAAAAGTTACGAAATTACGATCCTGTCCAATTAGAGGCGTTGCTATTCCAAATACCATTGGTCGACCTTAATTTTATGAGGGTTCAAATTGCTCTATATGTAACAATAAAGCCCAGAAATCGAGACTTCTTAGAAAACATCAGAAGTATTTTTGATCTTCCTTGTTACCACAACCTACTTAATTATAAATCGAGCCTCACCCTGCTTTAAATTACTCGGCCGAGAGTATTATACCCTTCTGCCAGCATCTAAAAAAGAATGTTTAGTTAAGTTTGTGTTATGTTCCAGGCTCGGCTTTGCTTGTTCTAATGTAATTATATGTGAACAAAGGGTGGACATGTGAGGCCAACATCAAGCTTATGCCCTCCAGACATAAGAAAGGTGAATGGCTGAACTCTGAAGTAACACTCGTCCATCATATTCTCCTCCCAAATTTTCTGCATTTTTTTTCCTTCTATCTCCCACTGACTGGTCTGTTGACTATAAAATTCTATTTCCTTTTACTTCAGAAGTGTTGAAATCTTTTCTTATACTTTAGCACACAATGAGTAAACTTAATTAAGTTGTTTATCCAATGCCATCTTTCAAAAATTAATCTTTTGTTCGAAACCTCACAAAAGCTGGGATGACGACGAAAATAGTATTAAAATTAAGCTGGAGATTTCTTCTAAGTAATACTTAACACAATAAAAGGGAGATCTATCTATAATTTATCTTTTAATAAATTAAGATTTTAAGTGGAATTCCTTACATCGCTTAATCTTCAGATAATTATGAAGGTAGAAAAAAAATTACAAAAATCTTCGGATGAGTCGCAAGGCGTTCTTGGTTGTATTCATCCGGAAAAGAATTATTAAATTCTCATGAGAACATCCGAGTTAAAAAAGGCTTTAGGCTAATCTTACGGGCGCTCCCACCTCCATTTTTACTACTCTTCTTGTGACCTATCTATATATGGAATCATCATCATGCTACGTAACGTTTGTGCGGGGGAGCCTCTGCATTTTTTTCTCCGCTATTGTTAGAGATTAAAATCTTTAAAACTGTATAAAAGCAACAATAAAATTTTAATTTCAAATCACACTTCTGTTAAGTTTTTACAAATTCAGATTCTCGACATCGCCACTCTTCATTATCTTAGTAGATAAGTGGTAATCGTTACACCGTGAACTTTTAAGTTTACCCTCAGGTATGGAGAATACAGTAAATAAAAAAAAAATTCCGAATTTTCATACAAAATAATAATGCTACGAGAACATACACCTGAACGAATTCAGGTAGTTTCGATTATAGAATGGATTCCAGATCACAAAAGCGATTCCGGTTTCTCGAAATTAAAATTTGCTGTCAATAGACTTTAATAAATCTCTCTGTCGAGATTATCTAGTGATTCAGAAACAAGAATTCAAAAGATCAATTTCCGTATTAGGAAAGACTAGGATGGATATGATTTATGCTCGGTTCAAGCCCGCTAGACGTGCAATCTTTAATTAACGTCGATATGTTTCTGCAGTCAACATTGATTTAGATCTTTCCGTCTTCATCTCCGCCTCTTAAATGTCGTTGACCGGATACAATCTTTTATAAAGACGCTTAACAAATTAATAACTCGCAGCTACCGCCACTGAAGGGTACGTCCGGCCTTATAGCACCGGCCATAAAAACTCTATACGGCGTTAGGTAATTATATGAATTTCCAATGTTACGGAATCTAAAAGACGAATGAAAACATTCGTTAAAACACGTTTTAGCTCTCCTTAAATATATATAATTGATTCGAGATTTAAAGTGATTAGCAATATAGAGAAAGCTAAACTCCTAAAATTTTTTTATTTTAAAGAGCAAGAGGAGTCAACAAAAGAGAATCACGTGATTTATGTTCGATATCGTGTACAGAAACAGGTTTTTGATAACGAAGTCGATACGCTATTGAAAAACATAATTAATTGTCTACATTAAAAAAATGTTTGAATATGATGGATTATTGAGTTTAATTTGAACGCTAATAACATAAGTCGGGCAGTATCCATTCGTCAAGTGCAGTAAGGTACCGCGGTCAAGCGATTACCACCGCTAGAGATTAATGAAATCTGTACTCACGGAGAGTAATTTTAATGAAAAAATATTCACAGAAAAATGCTAAAAGAAAAGAAAAAAAAATCACGGACGAGACATACGATACTCGAAACTCTGATAAACTGCATTTACTACAAGAGTGCCATTTTTATCTCTTTGGGTTCGAGCGCCATTTGCAAAGGAGTCGATTACGTCTACCCGGAGATCGGAAGGGGGTGGAGAAGTATATAAGAGAAGACCGTTTTTACAGCCGATACCAATTTTAAGAACGGGAGATTCGTTGGAAACTGAAGCCCTACCACGTGATCGGAATATCGGGAACGGTTTTCCGATCACGATTTCCGACCTTTTCCGCCTGATATTTCCGTCACGTAGGTTTCCCAACCCTGGGAGCAGTAAGTATCTGAGTGGTCCTGTATCGAATTGGATGTAACATTACTTCTTGGGTAGACTGTAGTTACTTCGCCCCACTGACAACCAATTCACAGTGGTTCTTCTTTTGAAGTGGCCTTAAAGTCGTTGTTGTTTCCACCCCCCTACCAATGTAGAGTCGGTCTAATGGCTCTCTATATACCACTGGAATTTCTAGTTTCGTCCCCCCTCCAGCTACGAACTTCCGAAGCGACTTTAAAAATTACATTGGTGTACTGTCTCGGAATATGCCGTCAACAAAATCGTTAGAGAGGATTTTGTGTTGTTTGGAAACTGATATGTACTTTTTATGATAGAAGAATGGCCTTTTTGTCGGCCTTATGTCTGCTCGTAATTTAGGCAACAAGTCTGGTCCGACTTAAATTTTAAAACCGACAGAAACACTATAGAAATTTTAGGAGCGTTTCTCGAAAAGCGAAAAAATCCAAACACTTCCGATATTAGCTCTACGCTCGCTTTTGTTTGGATTCCTGAAAATTACGAGGTGCTACCGGACAAGGCGTCACGGCAAGTTTTTAACTTACTCACGTTTTACGATATTGAATCCATTAGAAAAATTTTTTAACTATTCATAACAAAACATCCAAAATATGCGAGGAAGATAATTCTAATAAATCATTTGAAATAATAAAATTCCTTTCACGTTCATAAAGTTAATGGAAACTTTTCCAATGTATAAACGATAAACTCGATCCAAATTTTCTATTTTTTCATCTATTTTTTGATGCTCTATGCAATTTGCAGATATATACACTCGATCATTCGAATCTCTCTTTCAAAAAGGTGACTTAAAAGATATTTTCTAATTTTAAACTTAGAAATTCACGAATCTATAATGCTTTTTTTTTTCTAGTTTTGAGATACATCGCAAATTTAAAAGACGAACAATTAATGTAAGATTTAAATTCAAAAAGGATAATCCTAATGAAGTTAAATTTACGTACCTTCCGAGTGCCACCAGATAAACAAATTAAAAAATCACGAGTGGGATCAACTCCGCCTGAGAATAGAATATTATCGATACCAGAGACCAATAGATTTATCGAACAGATCGATTCTTAAGTGAGATTTTTTTTTTTATAATGGTAAAAGCGTAATGGATTTATTGGTGTTATGGCGACAATGCTAGACTGGATAGTGGCCAGAGGGGATAGACCCCGTGGGAGGGTAAGAATGGCCAGCTGGTCCGTCAATACATTTCGTCCGATAACCGGGAAATCATTTAGGGAGAAGGCGTCACCCGTGGCCATGCATCTGTGCACATGAGTGGCATGCGAAGCAGTGCATTTAGGTGCAGTCACCTGCCTAGTCGCTTCCCTTTGGCCACTCCCTAATTGTTTCAAACACACCACCTGGTCCGATTCGAGTGCATCGAGCTCTGGTGGCGGGAGGCGCTACTGGTCTGACCGCCTGGAAGCCATTTTGTCACACGCTTCAAAAAAACGGACGCGAAGGAAAAAAGGGAGAGAGAGAGAGATCAGATCCAATCTCTTTCTTTCGTGTTTCAAATCAAACAGGTTCTCTACCAATTTCCTGACAAACGATTGATGTAATTGAGTCAATCTAGAGTTACTTGGGAGATTGAGTATCAAGTTCATGATTTCCTTCAAAAGATAAAACTCAATTGTTTCGGAAAATCGAAACTCGTAGCGCTACGATAAAGAAAAGTAATTATTTGCATATATCCAGACACCGAAGATTGAAGTCGACTGCAGTATGCAAACTCACATGACCAATAGCACAAGTTTTATTTTTAAATAAATAAAAAACAGAACAACTGGTAAAATTTCAATTTGACTTTTATTGATTAATTGTTTTAATTAATAATCATAATCAACTAATTGATGAATTAAAACTTGACGTAATTGTCAAGAAAGGGCTACTTCCATTCGACCACTACATACATGATGGAAGGCAGTGTCACAGGATTATTAAAATCCTAAACTAACGTCTAACGTGCTGACGTGATACGTAAAACGTGACACACGAAGTGGTAATGGTAAGACAGCCAATACGTGTTCAAATTTCCTCCTGATCTCGGTGATCACACCTTACCCCAAAATATATCATCGTGCGCATAACGTACATCTAAACGCTTTGACCACAGGACTGACTAACGATATACGATTAACTGAAGACAATCAAAGAAATAATACTCGTCCATGGGTCCCGTTTAAATACTGCGTATATCTCGCAACAAAACGCAAATAATCGGACGAGACGGTTAAAGGGTCCTCTTCTCGGATAAAGAAACATACGATTAAAAAAAGTTATATAAAAAAAGGTTATGTTCCCTAAAATTAAGGAATGATTATGAAAATTAAGCGATGAGAAAATCATAGGGGAAACTGGTCCGATAATAACGCAACGAACGCATACAGGCACGCACGCACCGACACGGGAACGGGAGTTTTTGGATTAATACTTCTTGCTGCGCAGGTTCCTCGCAATGCCAACGCACGCACGCATTGCAAGACGCACGAACGGGTTCGGTAAGCCGACTTTCTAGTCGGCATCGGGCTCTTTCATACGGGTGGAGGTCCACGAACGTAACGCAAATGAGGAGTCAGGGAGAAGTTGAGATTGTTGACCAAATCGCAACATCGTGGCTCCAGTAGACAGGCTAAACAATACAACAACACCAGGGCCAACTGGATGGGAATTGCAAATCGTATAATCCTCCAAAATCTCTTAGTGGGTCCGGGCTGTTCCGTGTGAACCGGTGCACAACTGAAAAGAGAAATTACACAAAAGGTGAGAGAGTAAGATAAGCTCGGAGGTAAGAGATAACATTTAATCCGCCGAGGGAAATAACATAAGGGTTTTACGACTACATTCATTCATTAGCAATTAGCCGAAAAGCAACAAAATGTACAGATTCCGTCACCAGTTTCTGGGATGAGTAGGCGTCGGCATCCATTAAGATCGCGAGACGATAGAAGCAATGAGGCAATTTCGATTCGTGGGCCAGACTCCCCCACTTGACTTATAGCGCGTTTACGCGACTGATAAAGGAACGGGGGACCCGAAAATCCCTCGGTGCACGACCCATTGGCATCGAACTTGCCGTCGAGCTTTCAAATGGCCACATCATGCTAATCGCTGACAATTGTCATGTTGGATGCGATCCTTCGACCCGTTGGAGGCGACAACACCGGGAACTGGTCGAACCGTTTCCTTACCTGACATCTCTGACGTATATTTTAGATTGAAGATCAGCCACACGTTCTGCTAATTTCTTCCATGGTTCACCGGTACCCAATAAATCTTTAACTTCTGCCAGCATCGTCCTCAATTTATCCAACTGTTTCTCTGCCGATTCTACTATCTCCTTATTCACCTAGGGAATAACAAAAGCTCGTGACCCACATTTATCTACATTTATTCGTTTAATTTATTAACTCGGAAAGGTCACGATTTGACATCGGACCGCAGCTTAATTTATTCAGAAGTTTATACCTCAGAAGATCGTGTGGCTTCCAAGGTTTTCTGTAATTGTTGACACAATACATCGCAATTATTCCATTTCTGATACAACTGTTGCAGGTCGGTCAAGTGTGTTCCATTCCTGCAACAAAAAGACCAGGGTGAGCAAAATACGCCATCTAGCGACAAACTCTTAAACTAGTCCGGTAAAATTTTGACGGCGAAGTATTTTAATCAATCTCGCTTAAATCGACATCGATGACTTATGGAGAGTCGGACGGATGAATATCCAACTGGTGTGAATATTAATAGCTTCATTATAAAGGCCGTCTGACGTCATTTGATGAATGACGAATGTCGACGGACCTGGCAGGGGTCCAGATGTGTCCCTGCTGATCTCAAACATGCTAGGGAGAGAAGTGAGGAAAAACCAATAACCATCCCATCCAACTAAGAATAAAAAATGTGTATAGATGTATGTAGTCGAATAGAGACGAATCGTAGATAATTACAATTATATAGTAATAGTAATAATAATAAAACAACCCAAATCATTTAACTTTCAGAGGCTATCTCGCGGACGTCGAAGATGGCATTACTTTCATTTTTATCGTCTTTTCTAACAAAAACCTAACTTTTTACTTTTCTAAAATGATTTAAAGGATTACGTACTAAACAGAGGATTAAAATGAATTTTTTCGGATACGAAACTGAATTTAATCCTATAAAAACACGCGTACACAGTGGAGAGTGCGGGTTCAACGTCCTACACATAAAAAGTAAAGCCACCTACTGGTACTGTTCACCCCTCTCCGCACGGGATCTTTTCCCCTAATCTGTCCAAGTCATCAATTCTTGATGGGACCGATGACTTTAACGGCGAGCGACGATTTATGACCGAACACAGACAAGAGGGAGAAACAGGGGACAGTACAATAAGCCGCAAGAGTGAGGGGAGGGGAGGCCCGCATCTCACCTGCCGTAAAGAAAATTCTCATTAAATAACGCACCGGACCCCTTACCCTTTATCGAAAAAAAGGCAAACCTTCCCTCTAGACAATTACCTCCTACCAATGCCAATAGATGAAGAAACTTTTCAGGATATTCAGATTAGAAAAAACAAAAACTTACTCTTCGTAGATATCTTCCCATCTTTGGTACAGTTTGTTGAAATGTTCCTTAAGTGGACAAGTCATAAGGTCCGCCTCAGACATTAATCGAACGATGCGTTTGCTAACCTCTAACAGAGAGTCTTTAGTCTCCTGAAGTGTCGAACGTGACATCTGTTAAGAAAAAAAATTCTTTCATTTGTGATGTTAGTCATTTCGTCCGTTACCAAAGACACTTAATACTATAGTAATGCAAAATAACAAGGTGTTACTTGCATAATGTCAAAGCTTATTTAAACTACGGCATTATGTTTTCAATAATAAGCAGGATTTCGCAACAAACCGCTCCGCCCAAAACATCCTAAACGGCGGAAGAGAAGGGGGAAAAATTAGCAGGATGCGCTTTTCAGAACTGGTCAATAAGAACTCATACATATTTAGAACCCTAACCCATATATCCCAGTTAGTTGTCCAACTTAATCCTGTATATTGTGATCGATGATTCTCCGCCCAAATCTTGGAAGAGCCATTTAAATTTATCGACGCCCCACTTAATAAATAATAATAATTATAAGAACTTCGTATATTAACCCGGGTATTAATGCCAATTTTCTGTAAGCAAGCCAAGGGCAATAAGAGGGATGTTTTCGATTTTTTTTTGCCTGCAAAACTTTTGTTGCACGATCCATTTTAATTTTCCGAAATTAATATTTATTGAAGAGGCATTTAACATTCCAAAATCGTGCAAAAAACAGAGACAGACAGACAGACAGAGGAAGCAAATCATAAAAATATGACTTAAAATAACCGGACATGATCGTAGACTTCGCACCTGAGTTGTCCACAGAATCGCCATGGAAAATTCATGCGTTGCCTCAGGGATGTGATGACAGGTCAAACATCGGACGGTAGAAGAGAGGGGAGATTCCCTAAGTGAATTTGTCACTGGCCTCTTTTCCAGCCTTATCTCGCTTCGGGGTGCTTTGGACACACTACGGTCCGGCTCGATTCTACAATTACCTCGCGTGGACCGGTCGGAATACCAAAATCTAACGAAAACTCTATACAAATATTTACTTTTGGGTTGGCATGGCAGCCAGACTAGAATTTACATCGTAGTGAGATGATGGGGAAAAATATTGAGCAAGAATCTCACCTGTAGTGCAGCTATTCGCTCTTGTAATATATCGAGGGTAGTATTACGCTGAAAAGGGGTAGTAGTTAACTGGGATATCTTCTCGGCTAATTCGTTTAATGATTTTTGAATGGCCACATATTCAGCAGACAACTGTCGAGCACAATTACTTTTCTGTTTCGAAGCCACCGACTGTTGCAGAGATTTCCATTCTTCGATTAAGTCTGAAAGATAAATTTACTATATGAATAAATCGAAGACGGAAGAGTGAAATCTGAAAGTATTAATTCGTTTAGGTTAACTTTCTGTAAACTCTAAAGTTTTAGTTACAATTATAAATTCATTTATCTCGATTCTTCATGAATAATGTTCAATTGCTAGATTTTATTTACTGCAATCTACTAAAATAAATCAAAACTTATTAGATAAGCTTTTACAACTGCGCAACAATAGTTATTTTGATAAATATTGAAAATAATTATCTTAGAATCAAAGTCTAAATATTCAATAGAATTTAAGCATGGTTCTATGATTGCTTTTATTAATTAAAACTATATTCACAACAATTACTTTCATTTTTCAAGATTTCTTTACGTATTATTTTGTTATATATTTAATTAAAGAAAATATTACAGGTGGCATAAATTATTAACTCTAAACTTGAACAATAAATAACTTATATACGTTGCGAATAATTAAATATGTATGAATGAAGCAAAGAATTCGTAGCTTGATAGTGCTAATGGCATGAATAATTTTTTCTAACGGATCTAACGAATAATTTTCTATTGACTAATTACATTAACCTGGCAAGAACAATGAAACGAAGGAACAATTCAAGAAATAAAAATAACAAAACACTCTTAGAAATAAGTTTATACACGAAAAACATCATAACATGCATAGATATCACTATCAAGAGGGTGTGCGCTCTTCATTAAAATTAATGGCAGATTGAAAGGAGATTCGCGATTCGCTATGATTGAATGAAAAATGACACTAGTATACATTTTTTTTTTTTTTTGTAAATAAAGTTCTATATTTTAAAAAATCCTCAAAATTGTTTTAAAACTAATACAATCATATGTTGAATTTAATACAATCAATTTTAAGATTTAGAGTTTGAAATTTTGATTTTACGTAAAGTTTAATGCTTTATAATTTAATGTAAACAGGGCCATCCACAGCTTGTATGGAACCCAGGGCCTTTTTGAATAAATGAAGTACGTAGAATGTTTCTTCACTAATAGAAAAAAAGGCCTTAAAGACTATTTTCTGTTAGTAAAAATAACTGGATAGGAATCACGAGCTCCTAACTTTTCTACAGGCCCAGGAAAAATAATCTTCAGCTCCCTCTCGACGGCCATGGATGTAATATATAATTTGTCTGCGCTTTCCGATTAAATCAAGACAAATTTATTTTTAAAGGACTTATTTCCTACCTACACCATTGATCGAAGAAGCATCACGCGTTGCATAAGCAAATTATAGAACTTGTACAGTACTCTTGGAGTTCTACACGGACAACACAATTGGTTCGAATCTTCTGTACGTGATAACTTACATCAAACAGAACCAGTGAAAAATTGCATAGCTATTTATATATTTTCTCCGATTATTTGCATAACAGCACGAGCAAGCGAATTTGCATTACTACACGTTTTCACTAGCATTTGGAGATAGGTGCAGATAATAACTAAACAATAGCGTTATTGATGAACCCTATTAAAGTTCGTTAATAATATGCTAAATAAATATAATTAAAATACCAACGGGCTTTAAACCATTATTTACTAAAAAAAATTTATTCGGAACAGATACGTTTTCTTTATCTTTAGAGTATAAAAAAAATTTTCAGTTAATTTTGCGTTTTAATGAAATTTGCAGTAATTTTCTGTTTAAAAAAAACTGCTATGTTTTCAATGCAATAATACGCATTTAAACATTTTTCATTCCGAATTTAATTGCCTTTTAAAGTTGCTTTAAACGAAAACCATAATAGACCAACTAATTTCAATATTGTAGTCCCACCTAAAGGATCTCACTGTAAGAGTCAAGAGCGATTTTAAGATGTACTGTACAGTACACAAGAATAAACAATGAAATTAATTATATAATAGTAAATTTCAATTAAAAATTAGTTAAGTAGAAAATTTCGGAAAAAGCCCCAAGTAGCTCGAACTGTTTTGGAATGTAATTGATACTTATAAATTATTGATATTTTAAAATAAAAATATAGATTTGAAGCAGGCATTTTCTGCACAAATAAAATTCCTTCGTATTGCTGGATTATTTCAATAATGTTGTTCTAAAGTTCTAAACAGTACATCTACAACATAATACGGCACTTATTAGATATCGTGAGCATCACAGAAATACTATAAAATTTGTTAGAACTGTTAATTATAATATAATATGTAGTATTCCGAAAGTCTTATAAAATTTATTACGAGTAGTAGTTTTCTCGATATTTTTAACCACTGCATGAAATTAACATTAAAAATGCAAATAAATTCTAATAATGATTAAAACCAGAAGAGTATAATGAAATTTCGACTAGAGAATTCAATTAAATAATTAAGATAATTATTTACGATAATCAGTTTAGATAAAGACAATTACTTTCCAATTTATATTGAATTACAGTATACCCTAGGTTAAATTTTTCCTCTACTACAGTATCAAAAGAATTCTTTTGTAAAACTAAGATTCTGTTCAATATCAAACAGGACGACTAACTTTACATCATTTTTTTCTAATTAACGCTTTTCTCAATTTCATGAAATTATAATCTACATGCTAATTATAATGAGAATTTTAAGAATATATTTTTATTTCATTTAAATTGTTTGCATCTTTGAAAATAAAATATTGTATTAAAAATGGATATTTGTATAAAAGGGCGCTTTCATTAATCCACTATTTAAAAATAAATTAATAATTTTAAAATAAAATTTCAATAAATATTGCGAAAACTTAGTAATAATGTCATAATCAAACCCAAACCCAATCTTTCAAGCTGAGCATCTCTATCAAAAGAATGAAAATATAATTAACGATGACAATGTAGAAATGAATTTTTTTTTATTTAAATGTAAATTTAGAATAGCATATATAGGCCTATAAAAATAATATATTGTGTAATACATAAATAAAATATTCGTAAATAGATGCTAAATTCATTCAATTATAACTTACAGTACATTAAATCATTAATAAAAATGATTTATAACGAAACGAAGAGTCCTAATTAATGTTTTCTTCATAAGTGATTTTATACAAATATATAGGATATATATATACATCTAAGTAATCAATTTTATATTCATATTTATTCATAAAATAATTCAATATATATACATCTAAGTAATCAGTCTTATTAATTTAGAATTATTAACAAAATTTTCGAGAATACTCAGATATATAATTCCTAAATTTTATTTTATTCGTCTACAAAACAATAAGTTTATATGGATTACCTAACAGAAAATTCGCCGAATAAATAATAAAAATCTATCTAAAAATGGAATATGTTTTTATGATTTAAAAACTTTAATTTAAATTAGAAATAATCCATAAATATCTGTGCAATTTTTAAATATAATTGCACTGAAATAATAAATTTTTCTTTAAAAAAACTTAAATTTCTATTTGTTAAAACAGAATTATTATCCAAATAGAAGATAATGAAATTTTATATTATAGTCACCTTTCATATTTAAGCATTCGATTAATTTCTCACATTCAAAGTCATTTCACATTTTTCGAAATTACATATCCTAATTATTTTTAATTTTTAACATTAAACAATCTTGTTTTTTCCAATATTTACTAATTAAAGGATATTGCTATTTGATATAAATAGGAATAAAAACAATTGAAAAGACAACAAAAGTAACAATTTTCAAAATCAAACTGAAAATGATATATATACCTATACACACACAGACAACACAGTTTGAACTCTTAAAAAAAATTAAAACACTTTTTTTCATACATTGACATGGATAAAACTATCCACACTAACTTTTACGTTATACGGTCTAACTATATTGACATTTTACCTTAACAGTCGAGTTATTAAAAAAAATAGCTGACTCCAGAAATGTATTTTTATATAAAAAACAATTTCTGGCAAACTGCATTTTTTGCAGAGAAGGCTATCGCATCGTATATTGAATGAACACACGAACTGAAATGTTTCTTACAGTATGTAGAGTATCATTTTAAAACAAAATCGTCTTGGACAAAAAAGTTTTTCTTGGATTTAATAGTAATAATCTTCCTTTTCTATTATTATTGAATAATGTATTTATTTCGTAAACCCCGCTAACTCGGAAAATAGAGGGTAAAGGTCGCCCGAGTTAGCTTATGTTTTCTTCGATAACGTGGAAAACGATAAGGTGGATATACACTATAGAAATTGCACTCTCACATGTTTGTAAAGAATTTTTTCCTTAACATCGTAGAGACTTATTGCTTAACATATAAAATAAACTAGTACTATATTTAATGATAAAAAATTAATTGTTAAACAAAACTATTATTAAAACTTATGATAATGCTTTGAAAAGGAGGAGCACCTCAACTTTACAATTAACAATAAGCCTTTAATTCCTTTAAGATGTATGTATTAAATACGTAAAATATTATTACAATAAAAGGATTATCACACACATGAAACTATTAATGTCTTATATATCTCCTAAAATGCATTTCGACCCCTGGTGTAAATGACCCTCTTCAGTTAGATGAAATTTAATATAAGGCAAACATTATCCTAAAGAATTTATTACAAGACTCAGACTTACAAAACGTTAAAATTATAAACTATTAACAATCAAAATGTTTAAAACAGTACACTTAGCTATCAACAGCTTTACAAATGCACTATGAACATCTTGACAACATATTATGGACACTGTGGGATATCTAAAACGGGTGTAGTTTCACAGATAATTTATAGATAAATTCCTTTAAAATAACACCTTTCATTGTAATAATATTCTACGTATGTGTAATAAAGTATATTTGTATTAAATTTACAACTCTAATTATATTATTTTATTCATACTTATACATCATAACATTTTGACCTATCTTGCAGACTTCAAGTTCATTATTAATACAGTAATATCTCGACTTACGCTACCCCGACTTACGTGATTTTCAAATCTCGTCGATTCGTCTTTTGTTTGAGCACCATGCAACTCTTGATTACTCACTCCCCCCACACTATTGTTCAGCTTACATGTTCGGACGTGTCGCGCGGAATCGACACATAACACAAAATAAATTGTAGCTATTTATTTCTGTGTTTGTTATATCTACGGAGACTTGAGAGATTCTATGTGGTGATTTCTTGTAACCGTAAACGAATCAAAAGACGAGATAAGATTAACGAGAACATTTATTAGCTTACATACATTCCACTTGGATTTTGCACAAATTGGGAAATTATACCCCGACTTACGCGGTTATCGCTCGGTCCCACCTATCGCGAAAGTTCGGGGTATTACTGTATATGTTTTTAAAAATATTCTGTTATTTAATGGACTTTCGGCCAGTCCCACTAATTAGTCCATTTAAATTTTAACGAGAGAAAAACAATTTTTTTTCCTGAACTGCTCTATGTAATTATTACAAAATACACTTATAAATAAAAGCAGAAAAACAAATATTAATAAAATGTGCTTTGGACTTTCCCTTAATCTATTTACATATCTAATATTTAAAACAAAAAACTTAAATCAATACAACACGAATTAAATAATGAAAAATGATATATTATTCGTTTTTTTTTATTTATTATAATTTTTTATATTGATTTAGAAAGTTAAAAACTAAAGAATTAATGTAATCAAAAAGTCGGGCTTCATTATCTTTAACATATAACAATAAATCTATTAGTTCAATTATTAACCATAATAATATCTAGATTTTATATCAAATATATATTTACTAACTGATAAAATATTTCTGTGTTATTAATTTTATAGTTCAAAGTAGCATATTTCAATTGATTTTCGTATTTACAATAAACGAGCAATTATTTATTGTGACAGTGTCACAATGCCGGGCTGCAATTTTTAATTTAAAATATACGCTCTCCACCACAAATTAGTAGGTGACTTCCCCTGTACAGTACATCGTACTTTTCCTTGAACAATAGAGTCATGCCGGTCATCTATCTAACATATTTCAGGGGAAATTTATGAATTGATATAACGTGACTTCCAGTTTGCATTGGAAATTATTATATAGTTAATCGGGACCTCTTGCCTATAAGGTTTCCATATATGGTCTCGTCTTCCATCTATCTAACTCCGTTCTCGAGATTAAAGAGAGACACACCAACGAACAAATGGAAGACAGTGGGAAATTATAGGTCTACAGTTTTTTCAAATTGCAGCCCAATAAAAATAAAAATATATTTATTTAAAGAATGCATATTTTAAGAATCATGTTTGTTTAGAATCATTTTATATTATAGCAAATTAGTATAAACTGTTTAGAAATTGTATATATCATGGTTATGATTAAAATAGTTACTATACTAATTTTATTTGTATTTAAACTAAGAAGAATGGAAGATAAAATAATAATAATGTAATATTTCATTACTTCATCAAGATTAATACTCAGGTACTTTAGTATCAAAATTATTCAATAAAGCAAGCTGTATTAAGTTATATTTAAAAATAAATACATAAATACATAAAAGAATATCAAAATCAAGTTTACGTTAAAAATAAAGGGGAGTAACCAACTAATGTTCTAATATTATACTTCTTAGAAAAATCAAACAAACAGTTTTGCAATCAAGGCATGTTTCCTCAGGTTGTGCAACTTTCAATGATTTAAAAAATGTTGGAGCATAACTTTCCACTATTTTATTTACTAACAAATTAATTTCTTCTATAAGAAATATAAATATAATATATACACAACTTTTTAATAAATTTATTACATAAAAATATTTATTAAAAATATAATGTGTCAACTATAATTAAATCTGGAACTATTAAATCTGGAAGATTTAATAGTTCCAGATTTAATAAATTCACCTTAAAATTAGTTCTTCCCGATGGTTCCAGAACAGAGTAATCACTGCTCATTGTAAAAAAGTAAATTTCAAATATTTATATAATGTTCTGTAAAGTCAAATGTTTTAAGACACAATAATTCTAATAAATTATTTGGATTTAAAAAAAAATTATGATTTGATATTTCCAATGAATTGTCCATTATTATTAAAGTAATTACAACATTAATATGTTATACATTTAATGGAAAAATTTTAGTTCAATATTTAAGAGATAGGTGGCAGCACATTACAAATGAACAACAAGTACATTAAAATAAATTTTATATGCTGTATACAGAATTACATTACATACAAGAATATATTAATAATTTTATGTAAGTAGCTTGTGGCCACATTTATTGTTAATATTTTTAATTAATTAGCAATATTGAGTAAAAACATTATAAATTTGAGAATTTATATTAATTAAACAAATTCTAAAAATTAAATTATTGTTTGGAATCAATCAAGTAATCCCACTACTTTTTTGGAAATCATTTTGCACTTAGTCAAATACATATAACTTCAGAATAAATTCATGAGAAAATTAACATATACAAAATTTTAAATACTGTATTTTGAAACTTCAGTTAATTGAAAGATTTATAGTTAGAACTATTTAATAAAAATTAATATCAATAAAATTAATGCTTTAATTTATTATATTCAAAACATTTTAATTTAGAATTTTACAAAGTTAACAGATACTGTGGCTCAAAAGCTTCTTTACATAGATAATAGTGTTTCTTAAACAATGGGGAGGTACTTCTAGTGGATTCAGAAGAAATTCATTAATACTTTTTATTATCAAATACAAATTCCGTATGAACTCAATAGTGTATGTACTAGTTCCAATACAATATAGCTTTAAAAACACTCAATATGTTAACTTAATGTAATATTGTTAATGAAGTAATCATTGTGTATGCTGCACTGTAGTCATACATCAATAAAATTTGATTTCATTTAGGGATAAATATCTAGGTGATATTATATTTAACAATTATGTTTCAAACTAAAGTAAAAACTTTAGTTTGAAATATAATTGTTTACTATCAAGAAATAATGATAAAATCTTAACTATATTGTAATAAAATACATTCCAAAAGAACTATAGGGAATATAAGTGATTTAGAATTTTTTTTTTACAAAAGAAACAGTAACTTTAATAATCACTGCATTAATATGGTAATTAAGCACACATTTCTGAATAATTTGTAAAAAAATTTTCTATTCTCACTGTTATTTCAAAAATTTTATATTATTACAGTAGGAGTTTGTTATAATCTGGTCCCATAGGTACAGATCATAATGAACTACTGTAATAATATTAAGTTTAGAGGTTGAAGGAAGGCTGAACAAACACAAAGGATGAGCTACATAAACTTTTGAATCTACTTGCAAGCAGTAACTTGCACAACTTTCTCTATATTGTGCATATATCTTGCAATGGACTCACTAAGTCTAATGCTTTTGTGGCTGTCAAAAATTAAACAGATCAATGTTTGATTCTGGTGCAGTTTGATATGAGAGAGACCATTTTATAAACCACACAGTAGACACAAATCTATCTGGCAGGGATGAATATTGATACATGGATGCATTATTTATATTCTTTCAATATTATCAGTCTCAACCTTAAACACTTATTTTTCTTTAGTAGTGCTGCTGACCTTATTTATTGAACCTGTCATATATAGTGCTATTAATGCCCATTATATATGGAGCCTCACAATAAAGCTTCAATTCAATCCATTACATTTTTCCTTATATTTTTATTTGACTTTTTAATTTAAAACCAAAGGCAAAATTACTACAATTTCCTGAGTTTGCATTATTGTTGTTATTAAATTTTGAATTTAGAGATTAATTTTTAAGAGCAAAATTTTTCAAAATATGGGAATGAACTAATAACCAGAAATGACTAAAACTTTTCCAATATTTTAAATTATTTTGTATAGAAGTTATAAGCTTTCATTAATACCATAATGTAATATTTTCAATATCATTTTCTATCTTCTACAAGAATTAAGAATGTTTAAAAAAGTTAAGACTGCAAGAATCAATTAGGAAAATTTTTATTTAGTTTGTTGCTAATACTTAAAAGCTATTACTGCTCAAATCCAAGAAGCATAATTCATTAGGAAAATCTTTATTATATCATATTTTTCAAACTTTAAAATTTGAAACTGAAGATGTTTAGTACACTAAGTGTTTTCAGAAGTCAATATGATTAGTTTAGGAGTTTCTCTCTCCAAAATAAATGATTTTCAAAACTTCACAGAATGTTTAACTAGGTAATAACTAGTTAATGTGCAAATAGCCTTTATTAATTACATTATAATCTTTACATACTGTAATGCTCATCTAGATTACTAAAATTTTATAAATGCTCCTAATTTGTTTCAATTTCTTGCAAATATAATAAAATTTGTCAAAACAAAACACTTAAATTGCATAAAAGTATAATAATTATTATTATGAACAAGAATGTAATACAAGAGTCATTCATAAATTAGGTAACAAAAGCAAACAAGAAATAAATATACAAAAACATTTTTCTATGTAATTTTTGCTTACTGAAGTATTTATCCATGGAATCAATTGAACATGTTTTCTTTTACTATGCTGTTATTGAAGTTTTTGCTATTCAAAACACCCAAAGCACAAAGAAATAATAGCCACCAAGTGCTAAATATGGATAATGATCAGGAACATCGTATCTGTATTATTCCAGTTATTTTTGTTAAAGTGACATGAGATATGGCTTTTATCCTGCAAGGAAATCATTCATTGAGACAACAAATCCGCACTTTTTGTTTTACAAAACTCAGACAATCACAAACATCCACATTGCATTGCCCAAAAAAAAAAAATTCAGCAAAAAATTCCTCATCGATCAAAAAACAAACCAATTTTATGAACTTATTTGTGGATAAGAGTTGTTTCAATTTTTTAAGCAATAGAGGAGCAGTCTTCTATCGCATAAAAGCTTGTTTGCTTTCTAGTATGCTACCATATGAACTACACATCATCTCTCCAATGACAATGCATTCTAAAAACTTACTTACTTCCTATTGATATTGCATGAGAAACTAGAGGAATATCTATTTTTTTTATTCAAATGTTTGTAACTATGTTGGAGATGACTCATCTTGTACAAATTGTTCAGAAATATAAATAGTAATGAACAATTCAAAATTTTATTCCACAAAACATTTGGGAAAATAACTGATTCTTTGATCCTCATTCTTCTTTTATATATACATACTAGCTGTATCTGGCCATGCATTGCTATGGCTCAAAATGTATCTATTATAAATATATAACACTCCCCGCGGGAGGGACTTTTGAAAAATCCCTTCTTAGTGTATGTACATTCTACCTCTGGAAAATTATACCAACATATCTAATCGACTTATACAATAGATGCCTGCAGCACTCTGTTTTTCCAAAGACCTGGAAACAGGCAATGATCATCCCTGTGCCTAAGCCCGGACAGAGCAATGATTTTAGACCTATATCTCTGCTACCTATCTTAGGCAAGATATTAGAAAAACTTATCAAAAACAGGTTAGAATGGTACATTGAACATCACCACAAACTAAGCAACACTCAATTCGGTTTCCGTCCTCAGAAATCTGCAGAGGATGCTATCGAAACCTCTGTCAAAAATATATAGAGCCTTCTACAAGATAATAAATATGTCCTAGGGGTCAGCCTGGACATTTCAAAGGCTTTTGATAGTGCCTGGTGGCCCCTAGTGACTCAACAACTTCGACATGCTAAATGCCCACAAAATCTACTGAAACTTCTTCTCAATTATTTCAAAGACAGAGAAGCAATTCTAAAATATGGACAGCACAAAAGTACATAAGAATATTACCAGAGGATGTCTGCAGGGGTCCACACATGGACCCCTGCTCTGGAACTTAACTTTTGAAGCCTTTCTCAGGGAGAGCTTTGGACAGAATTCATGCACAGCTTATGCAGATGACGTGATAATGCTGATCACTGGCAGATCGAGAGCAGAACTAGAGAAGAAAGGAACACAATACTACAACAAATCCATAATTGGGGAGTCAAACATAAACTGCACTTCAATGCGAATAAAACTAAAGCAATAGTATTCAACAAGCACAGAAAACCCAATCTATATCTCAGACCTCCTACTTTAAGAATGAACAGCAAAACAATAAAAGTAGAAAAATCACTAAAGTACTTGGGCATTGTCCTCGACTTTCGTTTATCGTGGGATTCTCATGTTGAATACACAACTGCCCAGACTGGGCTCATTTTTCAGGCGTTCACTCAGGTGGCCTGAGAGACTGGGGCCTCACTCCTGAATCCCTTTCTATTATATATGACAGTATCTTCATCCCGATCACCAGCTATGCTTGTGGTACTTGAGGCTGGGCTGTCTCTAAGGTCCACACTAAAAGAAAGTTAGTGTCCGCACAGAGACGTGCCCTACTTATTCTCACCAAGGCATATCGGACCATAAACAACAATAGTCTTCAAGTTTTAGCTCACAAATTACCCATAGATATTGAAATCACAAGGAAGACAAAGATACATCAACTCATCTGGGGTGAAGCAGTCCAAGTTGGATCAACTAACATAGAACCTGAGGATATTGAACGACCTTTTCCATTCTGTCAAACAACCTCTCCAGAAAGCAACACTGTGATTTGCACTGACTTACATACCAACACAGACATCAACATATTTACTGATGGATCGAAGATTGATGGTGAGGTTATCTGTAGTTTCGTAGTCTTTGATAAACACTTGGAAATTCACAATCAAAAATATAGACTCCATAGTAGATGTAGTGTATTCCAGGCAGAACTTTTGGCTATTGCCAAATCCATCGAATGGGCTAATAATAACTTCTCTTATACTGAAATTCACATCCACACAGATTCTCTATCAGCCCACAATATTATAAACAGCACTAAACTGCATCCTATTGCAGTTGAAATCAGAAACCAACTAAAAATGTCAACTAACTACTACAAGATTGCTTAGGTCAGATCTCATCAGGGTCTGGTGGGAAATGAGCGGGCGGCAGACATGCTCACTAAAGAGGCAGCCCTTGATCCATCCATCCATCCCTACAAGTTATCAGAAGATAAGCAACTGTACTCTTAAACGCATTCTATGGGAAGAGGCTATCAAAGAATGGCAGGTACGTTAAAATAACTTCAACCAAAGCATCACTTATCGCTTTGTTCCAGTTTTAAAACAATTCTTCAAAATCAGATAGTATGTACCTGATCACTTCACAATGCAACTACTAAGCAACCACAGAAGATTTGCTAGCTACTTGGCAAGGTTTATTAATAGGATCTCAGACCTTTGTCCCATCTACATGATAAGAGACGATGCCTTACACTATCTTTACAATTGTGTATCTACAGAGACAGAATGAATGGAGCGCCGCCTTTCTCTTTCAAACCTAGACATTGACTGGCCATGCCAACCTGTGGATATCTGGAGATCCAACAAGATCTACTGCACTTTTAAAAGACTTGCTCAAAAAACTTTTCAGATCTTAAGTAAGCTATTGAACTGATGCCTACTGTTCCTGGCATAAGTTTTGTCAGTTCCCTCTATTATATGTACAACAACTTCACCACGTAACAAGATGTCGCGTGGTTGACATATTTTATATAATAAGATCTTATATTTTTGTACTCTCTTATTCTCATGTATACTTTGTTTTATAATTATATTTCTAACAATGTGTAAACTGAGTCTCAACATGTATACTTCACTGTAAAAAAAAATTTTTTTGTAAAAATAGATATAACGTTCTTCACTTGTTAATACTGATTCAGCATGTATACTACAGTGTATTATTATGTACCTAACAAATATTATCTTTGCCCCAATAGTGTCTATGACAGGATCAGGGCATGTATTTTTATAATACGTTCAATACAAGAATGAATGAATGAATGAATGAATGAATGAATGTATGTATGTATGTATGTATGTATGTATGTATGTATGTATGTATATTCTCTTGACGTACCCTATTAAAACGCAATCAAAAATGCAAAAAACCACATCTAAAATATTATAATAGAAAACTAGTTCTTCATGGTAAGCCTTAATTTTGTCCCTCTTCCCTGTGGGAGAAATTTCAACATCTATATAATATAAAAACACTTGAGTATTCGAATGCAATGTTGTGTCACAATTTCAAAGCAATCGATTAAGAACTTTTGGAGATTTAAGATTTTGAACAAACGAACATTTACATTTATATATATATATATATAAAACACACACTAGGATTATGTATTATTGCAAAAATTTCATATTTGGCAGGAGATTCAATTGATGACATTTTCAATGCATACAACAATATGTTAAGAAATATAGAAATATACGAATATATGCAAGCAAAAACACAATGAAATCATGGCACAATAAATACATTATTTCACTAAATTTTTTGTCATCTTTGTGACCAGCTCTATAACATGGCATTTCAAAATTATTTCTGAATGACACACTATACTAATTGAAAATCTTATCATAAAAAAGAAAAAAAAAAGGACAGTCTAACATAATAGTATGGTGTTTACATTGCTGGCACTTCAAAAGAAAATGAATTCAGATTTCTTTCAACATCAGATCTATATATTTCTGATCCAAAATCATCATTTATTAAATGTAAAACTTCGTTGATTGATAACTTTTTGCATGTAACCATTTTACAAAACATCAATACAAACACAACCTTTTATCCAGTAACAGAATTTCAATGAAAATCCCAAGCGTTTTTTACCTTCACCAAGGCCTGCCTCAGGTTTTTATCAAAACAGATTTTAATTTCATCTTATACAATATGTACGGCTTAAAAATTCGTATGGATCACATGATTGCACTTTTACGGTTTTAGTCAATCAACTGTATAAATTTGCCTTACATGATGAGATATTCTAAATTAGAAAAAAATTGATTTTCAAACATCACTGTTCTGACATTTGACTTTGGAATTTGGTTTTGTTAAAAACCTGAGGCAGGCCTTGGTGAAGGCCAAAAATGTTCAGAATTTTTGTTGAAGTTCTTTTACTGGATAATAAGGTTTTATTTGTATTTAATTAATTACTCCAATAATTTGTGAAGAACATAGTTACAAAACATCAAACAATGCACAGTACTTAGCAATAAAAATGATAATTTTCTTCATTAAAACACTTCCTACATCAACTATAGATGAATCTAAGCTATACAGCTCCATAGAATAACATGAAAAATGAACAAGTGAGACTCATCCTGTTTTTTAGAAGAAGACTGACTTGATGAGCAAGACTTGTCTGTAGACTGGGAAGTGTTAATAAGTAACACCAAAAAAGACCTACATTCAAAATAATAAGCTAACTTATTAAAAAATAAATATACAATTTTGGAACGTCTTAATATATATGTTAAACAAATATTGTTATTGTATTAATGCTTTCTTTAAAGAAAGGTTCAAATAAGATGAATATTTCTGAACTAGAACATTGCACTGCAATTGAATTCTTTAAAATTAATATCAAAAAGATTCTATAAAGAATTGACAAAATGTATATGAAGTTATATCAAGCCAGTTTCAAACAAAATTTTAATCCAAGAAGTCAAACAGGGAGAAAATTTATTTGAATATGATCTAAAATCAATAATCATGCAATCAATTAAAACCACTAGTTCTGCTGTTAAAAAATGTGACATAATAAATATGACATAATATGAGTTGGTAAAAAAAGGCATATCACATGCATTTTCATATAAAAGGTCAATAAATTTATTTAAATATTAATGAATATGTGTCTGTTATTTAAAACCAAACTTTTCATTTCTATTACTTAGGGATTTTCATCAATATAATTAGAAATAATTAAAAAAATAAAACACAGTATATCACATGTCTAAATATTCAGCTCCTAACAAAACAAAATATTAGTAAGACTTAACATGTTTACTGACATTGTGTCAATGGGTAAAATGTTGCCAAATTTCATTCTCAATTAGGCAAGTTATTGTATGCAATAGTCAAGTTATAATATTTATTCTTCAGCCAATTTCATAATAAAAGCTTACTTTTGAAAAAATAAATCTACAAGAGTTATCTCTTAGTTGATATATAAAACAACTCTTTGTTTTTATCTTGTTGATCTATTTAAACAGATGATGATAATGTCTGGCATGAATCAATCTGATCAAAAAGTTTGTTATCATTCAGCAATAAAAAAAAACCCCCATCAAACAGCTGAAAAAATTGCACTACATATTTTAGAAATAATTATATATACAGTACTATGTACCAGTACATTACATCCTTTTCCATTAAATAACTGTTTCAACCATAAAAAGCTGAAATTCTGAGGGGGAAAATCACTGGATATTTGATTGGAGATAATTATCTTTTCAGTATTTGGCAATTTACGATTGAAGATAAATTTCATTATTTAGAGATTAAACTAGCCATTGAAAAAACATGCCTCATCAAGCTGTGTCAACTACAAACACAAGATAAACACTGCAAAACACATTATCATCATCATCAGGATTTTCTGTGAAAGTGTTTCAACAAAATATCACCAAGAAACATTATTTGCAAGAGTTTTAATAACATTGTTTCAATTATTTTGTATTATTTTTCTCCAAATAAATATTCTATTCTCTGGTACCATAGCTTCTTTTTACAATCTTATTTCAAATACAAATTACCTATTATTTACATCTATTTGCTATAAATATGTTTGTCGCTGACACTAAAAATCTACAGGATACTTCTGGTAACAGATTTCCTGTAGATTAAAAATATAATATAAAAATGAATAATAGCAGGGTCCAGTCTATTTACTTATTGAAGAGAACAGATTATTAAACATGTCACAAGGTCACTGTACATCACCAAAAAAAGACTAGTGAACTTTATAAAACTTCCAGAAGCTCACTTGAATACTGCATATTTATTGTCTGGCCAAAATATATGAAATGATCTGTATAGTTAATACATACAATAGTTTTAAGAATAAAAATGTGTATTATTGTAGTTAATTGTAACATGAATGGTTTATCTCAAATTGAAGTTAAATGGTATGAACAATTATTGTGGCAATGTCACAACACCAGGCTGAAATTTTTAATTAATTAAATTTAATTTACCTGAAATTAATAGCGCCTTACCCCTGTATATCATACTTTTCCTGCTAGCAAGAGAGTCATGCTAGTCATTATCTAATTCTTTTCAGGGTAAATTTTTGAATTGAAATAATGTGACTTCTGGTTCAAACTGAAAGTTTATATATAGTTAATTGGAAGTCCTGCCCCTAAGGTTTTCATATCTAGTCTCATTTTTTATCTATCTAACTCTGTTCTCGAGATTAAGGAAAGACAGACAGATGACAGCAGGGAATTTATAGGTCTACAATTTTTTCAAATTGCAACCCAAAAAGGGAACAGAAAAATAATTTTATAACATATGTTAGCATTTTAAACTTTTGTTAAAAAAGTCTTTATAGCTTGTTTTATAGCAGTTACTCCCTTCTTTGATGCAATGTTCTGCAATCACTTTAGCATCATTTTTCATAGGTGATCTGTCTTGGATGTGTCAGGATATCCCTCACCACCTGGCTGACCCACAATGAGCATGGATAAAAGAACCTTATAAATAACATAAAAAGACCTTTTAGTAGCCATAAGACGAAAGATCAAAAAAGTTACTTCAGCATTAGTCACTCACAGCAGAGTTAAAAGTACTAAAGTATTTATATGCATAAATGACAGAACTTTTATAAATTATAAGAGATGTAATATATTCATTTACAGGTTTGTCTCAGATAATGCAAACATTAGATAATCAAGGCTCTCCTATACAATATATCAAGTTAACAGTAAAGTTAAAATAATCTAAATTTTTCATATTTATGAAACCTATGTAAAAATTTAATTAGATACATTTAGTGAAATAAAAAACAATGGGCATGGGTGTGTGTGTGTGTAAATATCATTGTAAATTCACAAAAAATCAAATTGTGTTTAATATTAATTATAAAAATGAAAATGTTCTTCTAAAAGAGAAATTCATTCATGAAGCAAGCACTATTTATCAATACATTAAATTTTATAATTTAAAGAATATTTTTCTAAATACTTTTCCAGATAATTTTTGATATCTAATGAAATAAATATAAGACATTCTCAATAAAATTTTAAAAACTGCTGAATTTTTTTGATTTAATATATATGCTTGTATTATTATTTTTTAAAATAAAAACAAAATTTTTAAATTCCTCCTGGAAATAACATATTTCTATTTCTATAAACAGAGAAATTTCAGATTAAAATATTTACTTACTTGTTAATTGATTAAAATCTTCATTTCCTATTGTTTTGTCACTTTTAGTCAAGTGATCTGATATTACTTGTAGGCAATTCAAGTGTGTTTCACAAGTTGCATAAAGTTCAGCCTGTAATTTGTATATAATTGTAAGTATCAACATATTAATTTATTCCGATATTTCAATTTTTGATTAATTTTTATTAATTTATTCACAATGGTATAGTGTGAATGAATAAATTACCACTAACAGAAATTTAATAATAGCTTAACAATTTTATACTAATTACAATTCAGAGTAAATAATATAAAAGAAAAACCTATTAATTTTGATATAGGTTATCTATTGAAAAAACATAATAAAATATTCATTTGAAAATGTGCAGATTTGATATACTGTATTTCCTTGATTCTAAGAGACCGATTTTTGAAATTGACTGTTCTGGAGGAAAAATTATATATACATATATTATGCTAAAGATTTTTGTTAGCTGAACACTTTCTAGATTTCCAGTAGATTTAAATAAATTAGGCATCACTAGATAAAAGTGGGGCTGCAGATGCGCAATAAGTTAACTTCTGAAAGGATCATCAAATCCAAAAACATATCAAGTTCCAAAATTTAGAAATTTTCCTACCATTTTATATAGTCAATAACAAACTTTTTGCAACATTCAAAGTTTGATGGTTGAATGGCTAAAAGGTCAAGGTAGTAGTATTCAACTGGAGTACTGTGGCACACTAGGATGCTGCAAAACATAGTATTTAACAGCACAATAATTCTAATTGGTAAAGTAGCTGGGACAACAACAACAAAAATAAATACCAAGATGGAGTATCACTATTAGCCGAAAGTTGAAAAACACTAGGTTAACGGTATCATCCTACTGTTCTGAAGGACCAATAAAATAATAAATAAAATTTTGGGGTCTTGCTCGTTTGTTTTTGTTGGTCTGTTTGTCTCATATAGTTTGTCATTGTGTTCATTTGCTTTTCGCTCTATCTATCTAGCTGTTAAGTAGTTTTAAGATTTGCGATCGCATTCAGTTTTATTAGTATTAAGTAGATATAAGTCTTCCTACTAATAGCCACTTAACACTAACTTCTACACTTAGCTATTCGTGGTGGCACTCAATTATTGATGTTTGCTACACTCAGGTTTTCTTTTAGACCTTTGGAGGACTATGGCATTGCAGCCTAAAAATTGCATGCCAACATCAAACATAGAAGGCATGTAGCCTTATGTATGCCATTCAGAGGGATCCTACCTTTCTCTGTCTATCTCCTCTCTCCCCTTCTTCCTCCCCTTTCCCTTACCCTCTTTTCTGCTGGCTAAACACTTTGTGTACAGCCAATGTCTTTCTTTTATGTATGTTCTGGATAACCCTGGAACAAATCTGGGCATCACATAGCAGAAAGGTACTTTATGAAAGAATGTATGACCCTGATAAATTTTTTGCACTGTGTCCACTGATCATTTTGTAGTAACTTTCCTACTTTCCCTCGCCTATCTTTGCTCACGGACAACTTTACTTTGTTAAGAGTCATTCATAGTTCTTTGACAGCTTATGGATATTCATCAAGAGCCAAGTTATCAGGACTTCGGTTTACTATCTTAAATGTGGTACACAAAGAAATTTTGTAATCTATTTTTTATACAGTAGTTGGTATTGGAATAAAATGTTTTGTGCTCCACTAGTCAATTTTATTACATTTTGATAAACATCACTTAGCAGAATAATACAAATTCCATGAAATAGGCAATGTTTAACAACTGTATTTGCATGCTCTTTCGAGTATACAATAACTTTTTTTATAATGTTGCATCATAATGTTGTTATGAAGAAACTAAATGATAAAGATAAAATTTAAAATAAATGTTCATTACCAACAAAACTCATTTGAACTGATGTGACCATTAAGTAATATCAAAAATGTATTATGCACCAAGCATAGATAACACATACTGCTTGCAAAATTGTTGATTGCTCTTTTGAACTGCAAACATCAGATAAATCTCTTTTACACAAGCAAAAACAAATTTAAAAAAAGCATGTCTTAGAATGAAGAAAGTATGGTAAATAATTTATACAGTATTTAACTTTACAAATTCATAAAAAATTATTACTAATTCCTAATTCAAAATAAATAAAAAAACTTTTTTTATATGAAGTAAGAACAAAAATCATCATTATTTTTTAAAACAATTATATTATTCATTTTACTCATGAACTCGTGAAAAATGTTGTTGTTATTTTTAAAACATTTTCAAATACAGTAGACCCCCTATAAAATGGGTTCATATAGTTCGGATTCCTATATCATGGCGAAAAAATTGCGACAGTATTTGTACAAACATGCTAAAAAAAAAAAAAAAGAAAAAAACTCCTATAATTCGGTAAAACATCATTGCCAACTCGTGTCGCAACAGGATTGGTCGAATCTAGACTGATATTGTATGAACTGTCGAGTTTAAACGAGCAGCAGACCTACTAAAAACCATTTAATATTTAACGTCCGTAAAAATTATATTTATATTAATTATGTCTCCAAAGTTCAGCTAATTTTTCGCAAAAAAAAAAAAAAAAAAATTTATCAGGAAGCATGCGAGTGCCATTTGATAACAAGCTCTATGACGAAAACAAGCTTAAGCAATGGCATCGTCGAACGGTGCAACTCGGTAAGTAATCCTACAATTTTTTGTTTATAGCATAGTTTATATGGATTATTCCCAAAAAATTATAAGTATTTTGGAAATGTTGAGTCAAATTAGTCTAGAATTGATTAATTTTATGGAAGAAACCTTTCAAACAGCCTTAGTCAGTAAACTGCATACGTGCTGGGCTGTGACTGGCTCATGCATTTAAGGACTCATAGAAAATAGATTCATAAAACTGGAACGTATTTACCGTATTACGGGAGGTTGACTGTAAAACCATAATTTTTATTTTTTAAAAATGTCAAAATTTGAAAGTGTGTTTAAGCATGTAAAATAATTTTCTAGTTTTTTCCTCCTAAATATTGTTTATCTTTAATAGAAAAAAAATTTGTTAAATCTAACTGTTGGATTCTTATGAAAAATTAATATAAACATCCCTATAAATCCAATGTAATGCAATAACTCACCAACAACTGCCAGGCTATAATTTGGAATTAATAATTATAAATTACAAATGAATTTGGCACTAGAGGGCAGGTTTGTAGGGATGTTTATATGCACATCTACGCCTTGCTGGGTATGTGATGGCTGACTAAATGCCTTGTGTGAACGTTTACTGGACGAGGGCACTGAACGCACCCTCAGTTGGTTACTACAGTGCCGATGATGGTTATAGCTTAACATTTAAATATACTGGAAGAAGAGATCAAACCAGAGGTCTAGGTAGTGTAACTGGCAATGCATCAGCATGGTAAGCAGGAGTTGCGGGTTCGAGTCCCACGTTGGGCCAATTCTTTTCTTCCAGTTTAATCTAAATTATTTAATTAAAAATTATAATTATTAATTTTAATATGAGATGGCACCTAATGTATCCCTCTAGTGCCAAATTCATTTGTAATTTATAATTATTAATTCCAAATTATAGCCAGGGATTTACAGCAGTTGTTGGTGAATTATTAAAAATTAAAAAAAATTTAAATTAGAAATTCAAATTTAAAGAATTCTAGTTTTTATATTTTCAATTTAAAATACAACTTCTAGATTATAAAATTAAAAGTTAATTATACAAAAATTTTGTTTGTACAGCTAAAATTTTAAATAAGTAATTTTATAAAGTTTTCAATGGCAACACATATAGTACTACTTTTCTCCTTACATAATTACTTTGCATTCATCCCAATAGGACATACTAAAAATTCATCTTTCACAATAAGAACAAAAATAGAATTTCTTTATAATTTTTCTTTCTTTATTTTAAATGTTCATCTTAGAAAATTATTCAATCCAAACAGAAACATCTGTAATGTAAAAAAAATTGCACCAAGTAAAAGTTATGATAATTTAAATGACAGAAAATTTTTTTTTCTTGGGAGTTTTTCTTTGGTAAAGATAACTTTTGTTTTAAAGCACCAAACCTAAGGAACAATAATAAAAATCTTGTGGATACCACTTTGAAGTTTTATGTTTTTTTAATTCATATAAATTTGAGCTTTGTTATTCCAGATAACATTTTGAATAAAAATTTGTTTCAATGAAATTTTATCCTTATAAGCATGAAATTAAGCAATAACAGTACAATAACTCCAATTAGACCTGATCTGATAGTTTTGCAAGCACCTCAGTGATAACAAGCTTAATATTTGAACTTTCTAGAACCAAAAGTTTGTTCTCTAGGAATGCCTACAGTGCCAATTGAAGAAGAAAATAGAGCATTTTTGAAAATTTTAGCTCATTTCAACTGTTTACAGTTCTTCTAAATATCACTTATGGTAACTGCGTCTCAAGACGCAGGATACATATACCAGGTTACCAAAATCAACACTTATTACATACTATGAATGTATGTCTCTTTAATCCGAAATTAAGTTCACTAGACTATCATTACATTTTTCAGGTTAGACACTTCTTGTATTGTGAAAACAATAAAAGAAGTGTCTAACCTGAAAGCTTTAATGATAGTCTACTGAACTTAATTTCAGATTAAAGAGACATACATTCATAGTGTTTACAGTTCTGCAACCCCTTTATAGAAAAATTTGAAAATCTGCACATTAAGAAAACAATTATCTTTTGAACAAGATATTCAGAATTATTATGTGTTTGGGGCAGATATATCAACCCCAAAAATCAACAACTGTGATTCCTCCTATATATATATAGAGTCAGTCAGTGACTTTTTACTTGGCATGGAATCACTGCCATGACTCTTGATTTCATTTCCATATTATAACTGTAAGTTAAAAATAATGATTCTAATGAATATATGTTTAGTAATAAATAATACATTTAGGAATTTAGAATATCTAAAAATAAATACTAAATGTGTAATCATCATAGATTATTTTTTTCTCTTAATAAAAAAAAAAATATATAAAATCATGAGTAATAGTAAAATTTATTTATATAAAAATTTACAGGAGTAAAAGTTTTATATTTATGAATTCCCACTGTTATATAAAATAATA
>NW_019384409.1:111555-114965 GCF_000671375.1 Centruroides sculpturatus | reverse complement strand
TTTAAAAATGCAGATGGTATATTTACAATATATATAAAATACAGAATATACAAAAATTTGAGTCAGATGAAGAAAAAAAAACTCATGTCCACTCTCACAGCTTTATGGAAATCTACTCATTGCTCTCCTAATTGATATAGAGATAAGTACAAACAATAAACCAAGACAGAAGTTTCCATTCTTAATGATTATATAAAGTCCTGTCATCACCCACCAAATCATTTTTAACAAAACTTAGGAGAAGGAAAAACTGATCACCAAATTACAAGCAGAAAGTAGATAAACTGACTATTTACATAGGCATAATCAAATAGCAAATACAATACACCAAGAGCTTTCACACAAACAGATTATTAATTAAACACCCAGGTACAATACTACATATACTGTATACTCCACAGGCAATATTAGAAAATGACATACACAAACTATACTATGACAGAGCCATAATCACAGATAAAACAATTCATCATAACAGACATCACTCTCATTGAAAAATGCAGTAAGATTGCTTATATAATAGAAATTCTGTTCCAAACACTCATAACATAAAAGATGCTTACACTGAAAAAAAAAAAAAAAAATCAACAAGTACTGTACACTCCACTCAAGAAATAAGAGATGTGGAGGCTGGATAAATATTTATTGTAGCTGCTATCTTCTTTTCTATTGATGTTATACCACATACACTACACAAAAGTCTAGAAACATTAAACCTTAATAAAAAACATATACATGGCACTACAGAAAGATGCAATATTGAACACATGTCACATTGTTAAGAAGTTTCTAGATGTTGACACACATACCAATAACACAATTTAATGTTACACTTGTTTGGGTAGCTATACCTTGAATTTAGTCCAGCATAGCACTTGGAACCAGTTTCAGCTGAGCATGACATTTGCAATATATAATAATAAGATACATTTTAAGGGAAAAAATTCTACTTTTTTGTTTGGAAATATAACTTTGAATAATATTACATCTGAGTAAATCTCAAAATTTCACAATTTATTATTATATTTGGATTATACATGGCCAATTATTTCATATTTTTAATTAGTGGTTTTCTTTGAATGTCTACTATTTTAAACTGCATATTTTCTCTACAGTTACTATTAGAGGATAGTTATTTCTTTTGCACATACACATTTAATGTCTATATTAACAAAGTTTTAAATATTTATTAAAATTTTGATTTTTAAAATAAAGTAAACTTGAAATAGCAAATAGTATCTTTCTTTACAATGACTTACTTTCCATATATCAGTAATAAGAAAAATAATTAAAAAATATGCCTACTGTATATATTACATTGTCTATTTAAGTTTGTTTAATCAATAAATATAGTACTTACCGTAAAGAATTCTCTTATAGTTCAAATTAAATAGTAATTAGTTTTTTTCAACCATAAATAAACTAAATATAATTAACTCTTTTTTTGACTGATTTGAAGATGAGTCCATCTGCTTGTTTTTTGGAACACAAGAGTTTGAGTTTTTTTTTGGATGAAACGTTGTTTTTTTTTAGTTCTTCTGTTAGTTTAATGTATTTCTTTTGTAACTGTTTTTGTTTTGTAAAAATAAAGCATGTTTTCATCCTGGAAACTTTCTGTGTAGTGCTTTGAAGTTGGACATTACACTACCTACAGTAGTTTACAGTACTTGTTAATTTTACTGTTTCCCTTGTTTTCAAAAATCCTCAAATAGCATACACTACTGCTATTCAAGGACAGTTTTTATTTCAAGCTTTAAAGACCAGATGAAATTACTATTAATAAGAAATTATTATTGTAATAAAACAGATACTATCTACTTATGAAAATATAAATATATAAGTTAAAACACCAGCATCTTTTATGGTTGATGAGATAAACAGTTATCTCCAATAAGTGTGAACAAACAAAAACTATACTTAACCCTTGATTTACATAGTAGTTGGAATTGCATAATTTTGATTTAACATAGCATTTTAAAATATTTTTTAAAATCCAGTATTTTATTTTCAAATTAAGTATTTTCATCAATAAAATTAATGTTTAGACCTGTGCTAACTATTAATATATATATAAACATGATATTGAATTAAGGAACTTACAAAAATTAAATAAAAATATAACTTTCATAACAGATTTTATTAAGACTATCAACATCATCAGTAAACTAATAAAAAAAAAACTGGGATCAAAGAAGCTTGTAACATATATGATGTAAGAATTTCAGTTAAAAAGAACAAGGAAAATTCTTTATTAACAAGTGAAGAAGATACGGAATAAAATTACATTTTTATTCATTTTAATAAAAAAAGAAAAAATGGAACCTTGGAACTCAATCTCCCATTTCTCATAAATATTAGTCATAATCTACATGATTTCAATTTTACACAGAATGTAAAATTAGGTTGTATGTAGTTGCATGCATATTTACATGTATGAAAAGAACTTCAAAATGGGACTTTTCCAGTTTTAAAAATTGACAGCATGTTTTGCAAGAATTGCTAATTGAGGGATTCCTTTTTTAATTGTGCAAAAATTAACTAAATAAAAAAATTGTTAGTAAAATTCTTGTCTAATTACACTTATATTATTAAAAGTAAAATTGTATGTGCACATTTGAACAGATATATTCACTATTTAAAAAGAATCCTGCATTCTATTCTGTGCTATCAATTTTGTAAATTGATTCAATAAGATTAAAAGATAAAATTTAAGTGGAAATCTGACCAGAAACCTAATATCTGTATGGTTAAAATCCTTAAAAAGTTTATTGAAATGTATTCTTTAATTTTCATTGATAAAAATTATAACTGTTTCAAATATATTATTGTTTTAGAAACTATTTACTAAATATGAACATAAAAATAATTTAGACTAGTTTTTACTTACTTGTGAACGAGAATGTGAGATATGCATTCTAGTCAAGTTACGGCCATCACTAAAAGAAGATGCATCAGAATGACATCCAAGATAAGCTCCATAGTCGTCACCAAACTCAATCAGCTTTCTCACTTCCTCATCATTCAATGCTTGTTCTGAATAAGGCTCACTAAAATAAGGGGGATCCTGTTAAAATAAATTAAATTTTGTTAAAAATTATTGTAATCATTTTCATTTTATTAATAAATAAATGTGGAATATAACAACATAATTTAACTTCAATGTAAAGCATTTTAAAATGTTAATTTCTAAACTTTTCTTTACAACTTATGATTACAACAATTTTCACAAAACAGCAAATTTTTATAATTATATTAATTTTAACCTGTCAAGAATATAGTTTGGTGGTTTGATTGTGACTTTATTACAGTATTAAAATTAAAAAATTGATAGATTTTCCATTTTGATGATGCTATTTTATATTAAACAATTTTATTTTATTTATAAATACTTAAAATGATTAAAAAAAAAA
>NW_019384409.1:101279-111022 GCF_000671375.1 Centruroides sculpturatus | reverse complement strand
TATATTACATTGTCTGTCTATTTAAGTTTGTTTAATCAATAAATATAGTACTTACCGTAAAGAATTCTCTTATAGTTCAAATTAAATAGTAATTAGTTTTTTTCAACCATAAATAAACTAAATATAATGAACTCTTTTTTTGACTGATTTGAAGATGAGTCCATCTGCTTGTTTTTTGGAACACAAGAGTTTGAGTTTTTTTTTGGATGAAACGTTGTTTTTTTTTAGTTCTTCTGTTAGTTTAATGTATTTCTTTTGTAACTGTTTTTGTTTTGTAAAAATAAAGCATGTTTTCATCCTGGAAACTTTCTGTGTAGTGCTTTGAAGTTGGACATTACACTACCTACAGTAGTTTACAGTACTTGTTAATTTTACTGTTTCCCTTGTTTTCAAAAATCCTCAAATAGCATACACTACTGCTATTCAAGGACAGTTTTTATTTCAAGCTTTAAAGACCAGATGAAATTACTATTAATAAGAAATTATTATTCTAATAAAACAGATACTATCTACTTATGAAAATATAAATATACAAGTTAAAACACCAGCATCTTTTATGGTTGATGAGATAAACAGTTATCTCCAATAAGTGTGAACATACAAAAACTATACTTAACCCTTGATTTACATAGTAGTTGGAATTGCATAATTTTGATTTAACATAGCATTTTAAAATATTTTTTAAAATCCAGTATTTTATTTTCAAATTAAGTATTTTCATGAATAAAATTAATGTTTAGACCTCTGCTAACTATTAATACATATATATAAACATGATATTGAATTAAGAAACTTACAAAAATTAAATAAAAATATAACTTTGATAACAGATTTTATTAAGACTATCAACATCATCAGTAAACTAATAAAAAAAAAACTGGGATCAAAGAAGCTTGTAACATATATGATGTAAGAATTTCAGTTAAAAAGAACAAGGAAAATTCTTTATTAACAAGTGAAGAAGATACGGAATAAAATTACATTTTTATTCATTTTAATAAAAAAAGAAAAAATGGAACCTTGGAACTCAATCTCCCATTTCTCATAAATATTAGTCATAATCTACATGATTTCAATTTTACACAGAATGTAAAATTAGGTTGTATGTAGATGCATGCATATTTACATGTATGAAAAGAACTTCAAAATGGGACTTTTCCAGTTTTAAAAATTGACAGCATGTTTTGCAAGAATTGCTAATTGAGGGATTCCTTTTCTAATTGTGCCAAAATTAACTAAATAAAAAAATTGTTAGTAAAATTCTTGTCTAATTACACTTATATTATTAAAAGTAAAATTGTATGTGCACATTTGAACAGATATATTCACTATTTAAAAAGAATCCTGCATTCTATTCTGTGCTATCAATTTTGTAAATTGATTCAATAAGATTAAAAGATAAAATTTAAGTGGAAATCTGACCAGAAACCTAATATCTGTATGGTTAAAATCCTTAAAAAGTTTATTGAAATGTATTCTTTAATTTTCATTGATAAAAATTATAACTGTTTCAAATATATTATTATTTTAGAAACTATTTACTAAATATGAACATAAAAATAATTTAGACTAGTTTTTACTTACTTGTGAACGAGAATGTGAGATATGCATTCTAGTCAAGTTACGGCCATCACTAAAAGAAGATGCATCAGAATGACATCCAAGATAAGCTCCATAGTCGTCACCAAACTCAATCAGCTTTCTCACTTCCTCATCATTCAATGCTTGTTCTGAATAAGGCTCACTAAAATAAGGGGGATCCTGTTAAAATAAATTAAATTTTGTTAAAAATTATTGTAATCATTTTCATTTTATTAATAAATAAATGTGGAATATAACAACATAATTTAACTTCAATGTAAAGCATTTTAAAATGTTAACTTCTAAACTTTTCTTTACAACTTATGATTACAACAATTTTCACAAAACAGCAAATTTTTATAATTATATTAATTTTAACCTGTCAAGAATATAGTTTGGTGGTTTGATTGTGACTTTATTACAGTATTAAAATTAAAAAATTGATTGATTTTCCATTTTGATGATGCTATTTTATATTAAATAATTTTATTTTATTTATAAATACTTAAAATGGTTTAAAAAAAAATCTTATAATTTTTCTGGTAAGAAATCAACATTTCTTTAAAATGTAATCTTAATAAAAATATACCAATATCTAAGCTAAATGTATAACGAGCAATTATTTATTATGATAATAGCGAGGTTGTGTCCAAAGTTTTCAACACAAAAACATGAACATCGGACATTCAGAGCTGCCTTCCGGTAAGCCTAGAAGTTTGACAATGGCATTTGGAACATTGGAATGTCAGTGGAATTGTGCTCAATGTTCCAAATGCCATTGTCACACTTCTAGGCTTACAGGAAGGTGGCTCTGAATGTCCGATGTTCATGTTTTGTGTTGAAAACTTCGGCCACAACCTCGCTATTGTCACAATGCTGGGCTGCAATTTTTTTATCAATTTAATTTAAGATATATGCTCTCCACCTCAAATTAGTAGCAGCTTGCCCCTGTACATCATACTTTTCTTTAACAATAGAGTTGTACTGATCATCTGTTAACTGCTTTCAATAGAAAAGCATTTTAAATCAAAATAACTTGACTTCCAGTTTGCATCAGAAGTTTGTATATAGTTAATGAAGGATTTTGACACTAAAGTTTCCATATCTGGTCTTGGATTTCACCTATCTAATACCATTCTTGAGATTAGGGAAAAACAGTGGGTATAGGTCTACAATTTTTTCAAATTGCAGCCCAATTGCATGTTATTTCTATTGAGAATTGCTAATCAAAACATAAATGCTTTTATATTGATAAATATATATTGACACATGAATTTACTTTCATAATCTCTTAAACTGCATCTAAAATTAGATTAAAATTACACATGAAAAAAATGGGACATCCTTTAAATAAAATTTTAAATTTTACTTGGGGGATATGAAAGCACATTTTAAAAATCAAGGAACATGAGCAGCAAAAAGTTTTTAGAACCAGTGATGTGAACTACAGTATATAATTTATAAATGTTGAACTTCTTGAATATTATGTTTTGCTATTATATACAATCTTCACGAAACTACTGGTATAAAGAATAAAATATGTAATTACCGACAACCAGCATGAATTAGATTTAATTAAACGAAAAACAAATGTTTTCCTCCATTTTTAATGGTCATCAGGTTTAGAATGTCGTAAAAATATGCACATGCTCAATGTTGCATTTAACAAGGTTCTTCAAACTGGGTAACAATTTTTTAAAAGTATCTAGTTTATACACACTATAAAATCCANCGTTGTTTTTTTTTAGTTCTTCTGTTAGTTTAATGTATTTCTTTTGTAACTGTTTTTGTTTTGTAAAAATAAAGCATGTTTTCATCCTGGAAACTTTCTGTGTAGTGCTTTGAAGTTGGACATTACACTACCTACAGTAGTTTACAGTACTTGTTAATTTTACTGTTTCCCTTGTTTTCAAAAATCCTCAAATAGCATACACTACTGCTATTCAAGGACAGTTTTTATTTCAAGCTTTAAAGACCAGATGAAATTACTATTAATAAGAAATTATTATTCTAATAAAACAGATACTATCTACTTATGAAAATATAAATATACAAGTTAAAACACCAGCATCTTTTATGGTTGATGAGATAAACAGTTATCTCCAATAAGTGTGAACATACAAAAACTATACTTAACCCTTGATTTACATAGTAGTTGGAATTGCATAATTTTGATTTAACATAGCATTTTAAAATATTTTTTAAAATCCAGTATTTTATTTTCAAATTAAGTATTTTCATGAATAAAATTAATGTTTAGACCTCTGCTAACTATTAATACATATATATAAACATGATATTGAATTAAGAAACTTACAAAAATTAAATAAAAATATAACTTTGATAACAGATTTTATTAAGACTATCAACATCATCAGTAAACTAATAAAAAAAAAACTGGGATCAAAGAAGCTTGTAACATATATGATGTAAGAATTTCAGTTAAAAAGAACAAGGAAAATTCTTTATTAACAAGTGAAGAAGATACGGAATAAAATTACATTTTTATTCATTTTAATAAAAAAAGAAAAAATGGAACCTTGGAACTCAATCTCCCATTTCTCATAAATATTAGTCATAATCTACATGATTTCAATTTTACACAGAATGTAAAATTAGGTTGTATGTAGATGCATGCATATTTACATGTATGAAAAGAACTTCAAAATGGGACTTTTCCAGTTTTAAAAATTGACAGCATGTTTTGCAAGAATTGCTAATTGAGGGATTCCTTTTCTAATTGTGCCAAAATTAACTAAATAAAAAAATTGTTAGTAAAATTCTTGTCTAATTACACTTATATTATTAAAAGTAAAATTGTATGTGCACATTTGAACAGATATATTCACTATTTAAAAAGAATCCTGCATTCTATTCTGTGCTATCAATTTTGTAAATTGATTCAATAAGATTAAAAGATAAAATTTAAGTGGAAATCTGACCAGAAACCTAATATCTGTATGGTTAAAATCCTTAAAAAGTTTATTGAAATGTATTCTTTAATTTTCATTGATAAAAATTATAACTGTTTCAAATATATTATTATTTTAGAAACTATTTACTAAATATGAACATAAAAATAATTTAGACTAGTTTTTACTTACTTGTGAACGAGAATGTGAGATATGCATTCTAGTCAAGTTACGGCCATCACTAAAAGAAGATGCATCAGAATGACATCCAAGATAAGCTCCATAGTCGTCACCAAACTCAATCAGCTTTCTCACTTCCTCATCATTCAATGCTTGTTCTGAATAAGGCTCACTAAAATAAGGGGGATCCTGTTAAAATAAATTAAATTTTGTTAAAAATTATTGTAATCATTTTCATTTTATTAATAAATAAATGTGGAATATAACAACATAATTTAACTTCAATGTAAAGCATTTTAAAATGTTAATTTCTAAACTTTTCTTTACAACTTATGATTACAACAATTTTCACAAAACAGCAAATTTTTATAATTATATTAATTTTAACCTGTCAAGAATATAGTTTGGTGGTTTGATTGTGACTTTATTACAGTATTAAAATTAAAAAATTGATTGATTTTCCATTTTGATGATGCTATTTTATATTAAATAATTTTATTTTATTTATAAATACTTAAAATGGTTTAAAAAAAAATCTTATAATTTTTCTGGTAAGAAATCAACATTTCTTTAAAATGTGATCTTAATAAAAATATACCAATATCTAAGCTAAATGTATAACGAGCAATTATTTATTATGATAATAGCGAGGTTGTGTCCAAAGTTTTCAACACAAAAACATGAACATCGGACATTCAGAGCTGCCTTCCGGTAAGCCTAGAAGTTTGACAATGGCATTTGGAACATTGGAATGTCAGTGGAATTGTGCTCAATGTTCCAAATGCCATTGTCACACTTCTAGGCTTACAGGAAGGTGGCTCTGAATGTCCGATGTTCATGTTTTGTGTTGAAAACTTCGGCCACAACCTCGCTATTGTCACAATGCTGGGCTGCAATTTTTTTATCAATTTAATTTAAGATATATGCTCTCCACCTCAAATTAGTAGCAGCTTGCCCCTGTACATCATACTTTTCTTTAACAATAGAGTTGTACTGATCATCTGTTAACTGCTTTCAAGGGAAAAGCATTTTAAATCAAAATAACTTGACTTCCAGTTTGCATCAGAAGTTTGTATATAGTTAATGAAGGATTTTGACACTAAAGTTTCCATATCTGGTCTTGGATTTCACCTATCTAATACCATTCTTGAGATTAGGGAAAAACAGTGGGTATAGGTCTACAATTTTTTCAAATTGCAGCCCAATTACATGTTATTTCTATTCAGAATTGCTAATCCAAACATAAATGCTTTTATATTGATAAATATATATTGACACATGAATTTTCTTTCATAATCTCTTAAACTGCATCTAAAATTAGATTAAAATTACACATGAAAAAATGGGACATTCTTTAAATAAAATTTTTAATTTTACTTGGGGGATATGAAAGCACATTTTAAAAATCAAGGAGCATGAGCAGCAAAAAGTTTTTAGAACCAGTGATGTGAACTACAGTATATAATTTATAAATGTTGAACTTCTTGAATATTATGTTTTGCTATTATATACAATCTTCACGAAACTACTGGTATAAAGAATAAATTATGTAATTACCGACAACCAGCATGAATTAGATTTAATTAAATGAAAAACAAATGTTTTCCTCCATTTTTAATGGTCATCAGGTTTAGAATGTCGTAAAAATATGCACATGCTCAATGTTGCATTTAACAAGGTTCTTCAAACTGGATAACAATTTTTTAAAAGTATCTAGTTTATACACAATATAAAATCCAAACTTAATTCAAGACCTATTGTAAGTCAAAGCATACCCTCCACGCAGTTGCTAGTGAGTCCATTTCCTTAAAATTAATCGTAGTCTCTCTTTTAAATGCTTTGAATATTTCTAGTCTTTCTAGATATTTCAGGTTGGCTCTATCCTGGTAGTACTGTACATGATCATAGGGTGAACTGTCCATTGAATATATTGGAGCTACTTCTTGTGGTCTAAAAATGAAAATCAAGGAGCATAAATACACAATTTAAAAGGGTCTTTCCACTATCATGTTAGTTTCTTTTGCTATTTATAACTATGTGTAAGTTAAATTTGAGGATGCCCATTTACTATAATGCAGTGATGACCCACCAACCTGAAATATCTTGAAAGACTAGAAATATTCAAAGCATTTAAAAAGAGGGACGGTGATTAATTTTAAGAAAATGGACTCATTAGCAACTGCATGGAGAGTGTGCTTTACCTTACAACAGGTCTTGAATTAAGTTTGGATTTTATATTTTGTGTAAACTAGATATTTTTAAAAAATTGTTATCCAATTTGAAGAACGTTGTTAAATGCAACATTGAGCATGTGCATATTTTTATGACGTTCAAAACTTTTACATTTTTGTTCTTTTTAACACATGCATTCTATTAGTTCTATACCTGATGATGACCATTAAAAATGAAGGAAAATGTTTATTTTTTGTGCTTTAATTAAATCTAATTCATGCTGGTTGTTGGTAATTACATATTTTTTTGCTATTATATACTGCATATATAGTTACATATGTTTTAATGACAATTTATTTTTTAAATATTCTAAATTAAAAAAGGTAAAATATGTTATCTTTCTTTCTTAAAAAGAATTCAAAAAGTTCTTAGAATAAAATAGAAAAGTGATTTATATGTTTCTGAAATTTTTATTTTTCAATATATTCTTCCCTTAATATCAATAGATTTTTCCAACATCAATAGATTACTCCAAGCCATTATGTCATCCCTGAATTGTGATTCTGAAAGCTCAAAGTAACTGTCTACTACTGCTATCACTTTTCAATTGATAAAAAAATTTTTTCCAGTAATGAATTTTTTCAGGTTTGGAAACAAACAGGAATAGAATGAAGCTAAATCAGACAAATACAGCACATGTGGCAGCAAATTGTACTTCAATTCATTGATTTTTTTTTATCATAAAGACACTTCTGTAAGCAAGTGCATTGTCTTGGTGAATGATGTTCTTTGCCTGCTCTTTTCTCTAAATATTTTTGTCTAATTAATCTGAAAGATGATCATAGTATTCTCCCATTGTTGTTTTACCCTTTTAATGATAGTCTGTTATTGTAACTCCTTTAGCATCTTAGAAAATCATTGCCTGCAAATGCATCTTTGCCTTCTTTGGTGCTAAGCATCCAGGTTCTATTTATTGCTTTGATTGCTCTTGTATCTGGTGTGTAGTGATGAACCCAATTCTCATCTGTGGTAACAAATCTAGGCACAAAACTAGTTTTCTTTTTCTTGAAAATGGTTCAGACACTTCAGAAATTGAAGTACGAATGCATTTTCTTCAATTGTTAACAAATGTGACACTCATCTTATTTTGTTTTGTTTTTATGTGTTTTAGTATGTCTTATATGTTTTTATATTTTAATTCTTCAGTCAAAATATGAAATACTGATGCATCTGAGATGTTTACAGTTTTAGTGATGTCAAATATCTTTAATTGCTGATCTTGCAAAAATCACATAGATTTGTTAATGACTCCACTGTAAGGATCATCAAAAAGATCCACCAGCACGAATTTAATAAATTCTATTTTATTTAAATTTTGCTCTATGTAACAATCCATAACCTGAAGACAATTAAAAATGTTTGTTCTTATAATAAATTGATTTATTTTAACTGGATTACAGGTGTTAGTTGTTTTTAATGAAAGAATCATCTTTATGACTTCCACTACCATGTTTAAATTCAATAGTCAACTTGAAGACTATTGAAAATGAAGGAGAAGAGTCCAATAAAGTATTTTTTTCATATCTGTATATTGCCATTAAATTTTTATTTAACAAAATATTTAATAAGTACACAAAATTCAATGTTTTTTATTTTGTAAAAAACACAGAACACATCTTATTTAAACAGAAAAGTAATTGGAAGAATGACTTCAAATTTTACACATGATCATGTGACAAATGAAATATTCTATTGCACTAAAACTTTCAGTTATACTACCATCATCTATACCAGCGTTTCTCAAAGTGGGCGATAACGCCCCCTTGTGGGCGCTGGAGGCTTTCAGGGGGGCAGTAGAAGGCTCAAAGAGAATTGGGGGGCGTTAAGAAAATATAGAGGGGCGACGGCAGACAAATTCTATATATAAAAATTCGACGGAATATATATAAAATGTNAAGAGTCCAATAAAGTATTTTTTTCATATCTGTATATTGCCATTAAATTTTTATTTAACAAAATATTTAATAAGTACACAAAATTCAATGTTTTTTATTTTGTAAAAAACACAGAACACATCTTATTTAAACAGAAAAGTAATTGGAAGAATGACTTCAAATTTTACACATGATCATGTGACAGATGAAATATTCTATTGCACTAAAACTTTCAGTTATACTGCCATCATCTATACTTCATTCTGAGAACTTTTTAAATGACTCTTGTAAGTTAAATTATTATAAAATAACATTGAGGAAAAAATCATCATCATCAATATATAAATCTATATTTTACATCATCTGTTTAAAAAATTATTTCATCAAACCTTCATTGTAAGCTTTTAATATGACCATAAATTAATTATAAATCTTTATTTTTGGTAAATTATTAAAATACATAAAGATTACAACAGTATTTAAACCTTCTAAAACCAAAGCTGTTACTTATAACAGAAAATTGTATCATACATGTTCAACATTCTTCTTTTCAACAATTTTAGTTTAAAAAAGATGATTTTTAATTCCTCTGTTTTATAAGTGAACTATTTTAGTGTTCCTATTTTGGTGGATATTATTCAAGCATTTCTTAAATGATTCATCTAATTTATTTTTATTAGTAAAAATTCTTGAATAATGAATAATTGCAAAATAGTTTTAATTATAATGTAATATATTTGAACTTTAATAGCCATTCTCAAAAACTATAAAAGTTTTACTATTAAGCATAAACAAGATTTAATTCTTCAAATAAAAAAATTAAAGAAAAACTAAATTTACTAACAGTAATAGAAGTATTATCTTAATTATTTTTATAACTTAACATAGTACCAGTATTTCAAATTAATAAAATTATATTACTTTTAAATGCCTGTTATGAGAATTTCAAATCTACATTTGAACA
>NW_019384409.1:31122-97867 GCF_000671375.1 Centruroides sculpturatus | reverse complement strand
GATTCCTGTACTCACATTTTCAAACTCTTGAAGTCTAAAACATTTATTCTCATGATATTTAATTTAAAAATTAATATCAATAAATTAATGATAAATTTAGTAAATTTTAGATTTTTATGCAATAAAATTAACTTTTATTAAACATAAAAGACAAACTGTAATTAAATAAGATACTAAAACCATGCTAAATCAACTCTCCTCAAACTATTTTTATGTACAAAACAGCTTGCACATTTGATTTTTTATGTAAAAATCCTATCCAGAACTTTGTTAAGATAAAATACAACACCAACTATGAATATATTTAACTAATTTTGAAAAAATAAAATCAATGTATTCTTCCACTCTGCTAATATTCATTAGCATGATGAAAAGACATTTTTGTATTAAATGCAAAAATTACTTTTGTATTTAGTAGCAAAAAATAAATAAATATGAAGATTTTAATATATGACATTCACTTTCCAGCTAATTAATTTAACTTAAGAGTAATAATATGTTTAACCTTAAAAAATAAAGTATTTTTTTCATAACAAAGTTAATTATTTGAATAAACATACTGGTATAATTTGGCTAATATTTTATTTCAACCATTTTTCATGCCAGAATTTTGCATAGATAAAGTATGTAGGCAAATTGGTTGTTTACAAGGGATTTCAAAGTTAAGTGAAATATATTTGGACTAGTTGTTTTAGTTTTAAATGCCATATTTTGTTGAATTTCATACATTAAAAAAAATATATTAAAAACCTAAATTATTTCTATCAATAACAATGATAATTGAGAAATCTTTAAATAATTCAAAATTAAAATTTAAATTATTAGTAAAACCCTGTGTCAAATTCAACTATTTAATTAATATTTCTATAGTTTATAAATGTCAATGTCAACTTTGGTGCTACTCAATAAGAAAAATTAAATTCATGTCCAATGAAAAAAATTATGGCAAAAAATATATCTGAAATGTTAAGTTTCTCTAAAACTCCTTTAATATTAATTAACAATAAAATAAAATTGTGACATTCAACTTAGTTTCTTATTAAGTAGGAATAATAGGCAATAAATTAACATTGTTAAACAGCATAAGTTTGTGATAAATAGATATTAAGAATTTCTGTTCAAACATCAAACTTTACTAAGTTGCAGCAATTATTAAGATTAAAGGTGAGCCAATTGATTAAGGACTCATTTTAAATCTACGAAATGGGCTTGTGTAACATTCCTGCTAATATGAAATTTGTTTAATGTTACAGTACAATATACAATAATTTTAAAACTGTTCTTTCATGAATATTAATAAAGTAACACAATTTATTTTCTGTTCAATTAATGCCCTTTTGATATGAGAATAAAATCATATAATACTATGATTCTAGCATCTAACTCAAAGCCAAGTTACAAATAAGGCAAATTTTCATGTCTTGCAATATTTTTGGCTACTAGTATATAAATTAACCAGTGCAGATGAACCATACAATAATTCTTCTCTAGATATTTTTAAACAGAACAAGTATTTATTTTTAAATTGCTGAGTGGCATATACATTTAAAATTTAAAAAAAGGATAAAACTTTGTAGTGTGTTAGCATATTAAATTTTGAATGAAAAAAATTGATTTTAAAATTTACAAAATAAATAAATTATTATATTTAAAAATTTTTAGGACAAAATTTATTTATATAAGATTACAAAATTGACAAAATAAAATCAAACTAAACTGACTGACAGTAACTTTTAGGTAGTAATCCATAAAGCAATTTACAGTTTGTTTATTATAGAATTTTTTCCTTACAATAAGACACTGATTTCTTACTACTATGAGTTTTATAAGATATTAAATTTAAAATAATTTTCACAATATACTTGATTACAGGATGATTTGGATAAACTGGCAAATAAATTTTACTAGTTAATAAACAATTACTGGTAAATTATCTGTAAGACTAAATTTATCTATCTGCTGATAAATTTAGTGATAAGATAACCATGTTACTTTAATTAAAACTTTAAGATAAAAGATAAAAGAGTTTCAAGTAAAATATTGGAGATAAACAATCATGTTTTAAAAGAATTAAGAAACTAAACTTTAATGAAACAGTGTTTATAAAATTACATGAATTAAGCTATTTTTCTCATTAAGTATTTTAAAATTTTAAAAGCTTTCAAAAATAATGAAAATGCTTAAAATTATAAATCAATCTATTATGTAGAAAACAAATAGATCAATATTTTTACATTCACATTCACAGTAATTGCTATTTTGATTTATATAAATGATTTAAATGTTAAATACTAGTATAATACTCATATCTGATATTTAAAAAAATTCCACTGATTTCTATCATTTACAGTGAAAAATCTTATTTCTTGATGAGATAATTTATTCTTTGTATAGCTAAAGGCATAATAAGAATGGAATGGAGCATAACTGGTATCATTTCTACATGAGGAATTATATGAATTTAAAAAAAAAGGATAAAAACTATTTTAAAAAATAAGTTTCAGGAACTTAAAATTTTTGTATATACAAATAACATTTATATAAAAGGAATTTCATTTTTCTAGACAAACTATATAAATAATGTATTATTTAGGATACGCTTACCAAAATATGCCAAAATCATAATTTTCTTTTAGTTTCAAAAATAAATAATATAGATATGTATTTGTGTGTGCATTTTTTAAATTTTAATGATATAATTGAAAGTGATATATGCAACAGGCATAATAATGATAATTTATAAAATTTCAACAAAATGCAATAAAGATATTTATCTACAGAAATATCATTTGAACAGTCATATTTATTTTTAAACAAACATGACCAATCATGACTATTAAAAACATTTCCTACTTTTTTTTTATTTACATACAACTTAACTATGTCAATAAATGTTACATAATCATTTTTTAAATAGATAATTTGACTTCTACTCAATTAACATTTTAAGCTGAAATTTTGATACTATCCATCATGACTATATATTACATTATGCTCAAAAGGAGAAATTGGCTTTTCATGACTGGCTTTGTTCCAAACCCTCAAGGGATAGGCAACATCTGAACTCTTACAAATTTACCTCACTAATGTGATCATTAAATTGACTCAACAGCCTAAGGCAAAAATGCACTCCAGGTGCAAGCAGGTCAAGAAACTTATCTAACACAATATATTTCATATCATGTTAAAATATTTAAGTCTCTATTGCTATTTTGAAATGATTATTAATAAATATATANCCCAACCAGAAGTTCATATATAGTTATAGTTAATTGGGGCATCTGGCCCCTCAGCTTTCCATATATGGTCTTGATTTTCATGCATCTAACTCTGTTCAAGATTAACAAATAACAAATGGATGGCCAACTGAACAACGACAAGAATCTATAGGTCTGCAATTTGAAAACTGCAGCCCAAAAAAATATCTGATAATTTTCTTAATCTATGAGATAAACTATTAGTCTCAAAAATTATTTGTTTGTTATTCAATAGTAGAAAACAAATTATTCTCTAACTTTGTTACTGAATTTTTTTTTGGAAAATTTAATTCAAACTTCAAGCAAATAATGAAAATGCATTATGAAAGCATCAATTTCTTTGATATATTGAATTTGTATAAAGTATACTCTTATTTATTGATCAGTAGTAATAATTGATAAAAATAGACACATTCATTTTTCTACAAAAACAACAAATGAGTTAATCACTGTTGACTATTAATATTCAGAATATTAGATTAAAAAATACCCCGAATCACTTCTCAAAAATTCACATTGATTTTAACTATAGTCTAATAATTAATTATACTCCATAATTTGGCCTTTAAGATAGCACAAGATAGTGGGCTAACCACCTAAATATTAATAATTATAAGTTAATTTTGAATTAAATAATTTAAAATATTCTGGAAGAAAAATACTCCAAAATGAAACTAAATTACAACTTTTGCTCACCATGCAGATGCATTATCAGTTACATTATCTGAATCTCCACCTAATCTTCATTTTCAGAACAATATTAATTTGAATCATATAATAAAAGCAAAGATCAGATAAAAATCAGGAAATATAACTGGTAATGCATCTGCATGTTAAACAAAAGTTACAGGTTTTGTCCCACTCTGAAACATTCTTCCAGAATCTTCTAAATCATTTAATAATTATTAATACAGTAGTTCTTGTTGCATCAATATACAGTATGTGGACTACCTGTAAGGATTGATGTTAACTAATAATTTAACTTAACAAGTATTTTTATTTATACAATTTTGTTTTCAAAGAAAGTTATACTATATAGATATGAAGTATATAGTGTAATATTACCATAAGATTAGTTTCTGTTTTCAGATAATTTTATTTTCAAAGAACCATAGAAAAATGACAAATTAATTATCAAATGCATATACAGAAAGACTCCAGGCATTAAAAGTCTTAAAAAATCTGTTTTATACATTTATTTATTTGTTTTCCTTAAGTACAGTTTTGTCAAATGTATTCATTTAAGTTATCAGTATAAGAAAATAAATAGTGTTTGAATGATGATAAGACAGTCAACAAACAACAATCTTTTGACATCCCACCTTTAGTGATTAATTTCATACTTACTTTCTTGATCCTCAGTACTAGTATATATTTGCTGATTTAAATTTTTGTTCAATTAATGCAAATTGGTTCAAGAAATTTATTAAAATGAAAAACTAATTGCACTTCAGGTGTTTAGTCAATATACTTTAGAAAAAAAGAAAAATTCACAAAAATATGTAAGAACTTTCAACAGTAATCAAGTAATCAATTTGTCATCTTCAGACATCCAAAATTTAAACAGTAATGTCCAAATTTTGAGTATCTGTAGATAACAGAGTTGGTTATGCAATACATCAAATTTGACCTGACATCATCCTCATGCTGATCAATGTGAGACAATGATTTATTTCTTGTCATTAACTGTACACACACAGAGCTATAAAAAAAAAGTTAATTAAACCTTAATTGATATAAATTAATAAAACTGTGACAAAAACTAGCATCTAAAAGGATAAATAAAAACCAAGATGGCTGTTGTGATGAACAACTTCAGACTGCTAAAGAATTCCAAAAATTTTCATAAACACAAATTACAATAATAAAACTATTAATCTACCAAGTTAACCCTTATAAAAAAAAATTCCAACAATTTTTTAAAGTTCTGACAAAGCATTTGTTGTTATACTTAAATTTATTATGAATTTCTTGGTTAGATATTCTCATTACTTCAGATAGCACTAATCCTGTTTTATTGGTCCTATTAAGCTGGATATTCTTATAAATACAGTGGGTGATCAGATAACAAACATAATCCGTTCCAAGACTTTGTTCGCTATCTGAATTGTTTGTTAACCGATTATTGATTTACCATAGGTTATTATGGGAATTTGATTAATTCATTCCGGAGACTCCAAAAAATAGAATATATATACTTTTTTACTATGTTTATTTATATGTAATAGTAAAAATATGTCGATTGCTTTTCTTTTTTCTTCACGATTTTTCAGAAGTAATTAATAGTATTGTAATTGTAGAGATCCCCAACTTCATTAACACTATTCTGGTTTGAATGCCACTTGGATGATCGTTGTTCTTACATCCTCCCACTTCAAAAGACCTTTAGTAGCAGATGTCGACATTGGACCTCCATCTTCCTCTTTTTCAAAATAAAACACATCTTGCTGAATTTCTTGGTATTCTTCATTTGAGAGTTCTTGGAGTTCTTTTGTCAGATCAGTTTCAGGTTTTATTATGAGTCCTAAAATGCTCTTTATTTCTCAGATGTGATTTTCATTACTCCATTAGTAGCTTGAGACTTCTTGATATATCTTTCATAGCTAAGATTGTCCCTACTGTAGACCTGTTCAAGCCATACTGCCTAGCAACATCAGACATCTTGCACCCACTTTCTTCCTTGGCTATTATCTCTTACTTGGTTTCTATGGTGATCACAGTCTTTGACACTCCTCTTTTTAGGTTCCATAATATTATAGTGTTTCTTTTTTAAATAAAAAGTTCAGAAAAGCACTTACAAAAATTCAGAGAACAGAAATCAAATAGCCCACAAAAAATTATTTAAATGCAAGGCCCGGATGAAATTCAAAATTTGGTATTAAAACATTAACAAATATCTGATGGGACAGTTAAACTTTCACCTTTCGTAAATAAACCTGATACAAAACTTAACAAGTGCCCATCCAACAGTCTCGTGAAGACTATAAAAAATTATTTGTCAGAAAGGTAAACAAAAAGTTGGAATTACAAGGGAGAGTTTCAAAATTCAGAGGGATACTATCTGATCGGTATCGGGTTGAGCATCGATGTCGACGTCTTCTGCGGAGATTTTTTTCAAATTGTTACCTGAAGACAAGGAAAAAAATCAATCGGTATTAGTTATTTTCCATCGCTTCTTTTTATGTTTGTCCAGTAAAGTGTCCGTTGTCTGATCATAAAAATCTTTCACGAAAGTGTTCGTTATCCGAACTGTTTGTTAACCGATCACCCACTGTATAAGGAATATTTAAAATTGAGAAAATTCATCCTTAATATAGATCAGATATGAAAATGTCTTACAAATCTAGATTCTGATACACTGTATAAAGAGTTTTTTTTATATCACATAATAGAAAGTAAAGGAACTTTTATTTTTTAAAACTGTACCTGGTAACCATCCCAAACTTGATCAGAAACAGAACTTTGATCTTCTGTCTGTGTAAGCGCTTGATCACTGTCAGCAACTGATGATGAAGGAAGCTGTGCAGCTGAGAGATTTTCTGGCTCACTATGAGACACTGGCCAAGTTTTAGTATTCTTGAAAAAAAAATTTTCTTTTCTTAATAATAAAAGATAAAATTTAAAAATATAAATGAAAAAATCTTACTTGATAATTATCAGATGAAGACTGGGTGTTTCGTTTTTTTCCACTACTATTGGATGATGATGAACGAGAATTCGAAAAACGCCGTGCTGGAGAACGATGAACTGGTGATAAATGAATAGCAAATTTGTCTGATAAGATTGAATTTGATTTTCTTCGGCGTGTTGGTGTTGAAATTTGAAGATCAGAACAATTTGATTGACATAAAGTGCTACAAGTTGTATTTGGTGAAAGATTATCTGAACCAGAATCTGAACGATGTGAAGTATTTTGGAGACTACTCCGACTTCGATTTCGTCTTGGTTTATTTCCCAATGAACGACTTTTATCATCAGAAAGATGCTTTTGTGCTCCTATTGACCATTTTGAACTACGATATCTAATTAAAAAATAACAGTTTTTATAAAATGAAAATTTCTTAAATAAAAATAAACTTACTTACTTTGAATCTATAGTCTTATTAAACTGGGAAGAACATAGAATATTGAGAGAACCTTCTGAAGTTGAAAGCGGAGAAAATCTTAAGCCACTAGTTACATGTCCAATTTCAGTTACACTCCATGGTCTATCTTTAAAACTTTTACGTTTATTTCTCATAGTGACCGATGAAGAACCAGACCACACATTACCAGAACTTTCTTCTACTACTGGTATTACAGTTTCTACAGAACCTGTATTTGATCTACTCATTATCAAACTGTTATTGACATCTGCAGAACTACTTGACTGCTCACTATCTGATTCATTTGTAGTGTATTCACCACTTGCATCACAGGAACTATCTACCAACAGATGGTTATTCATCACTTTATTTTCTATGTTATTTTCAATTTTACTATATATTTTACCTTCTTGACAATTTTCTAACCACTCTCGAATATGTGCATTTTTTGTTAATTTTTTACCAGAAGCAATATTTCTTAAATGAACAGAAGAATTCTTATTTGGTACTTCAGCCCAAGCAAGTAATTGTTTCATCTTAATAACATCTGACGATGATTGTACCTGTGTTACTGAAGTGGAGAGATCATTTGTAGATAATTTTGAATCTTCTTTTGGAGCAGGACAGAATGAAATACTGTTAACACTATCATCCATTAATTCAATATTATCTTGCTTAAAATTTTCATCTGAAGTATGTTTATCTTCAAATACATTTTCAATTATTGCTGATTCTTCTACAGCATCAGGATCAATTGAAGTCATTTTATAAAAAGTAGAAGAAGGTGTTGTTAAAGATTCGGTTTTATTTTTTAATTTATAAAATGGTTCTTCTCCAGTTACAAACTGCCAATCTTTAAGAGATATAGAAGGATATTTATCTGGTGGAAGATATAAATTTGATGAATTTGAGGAAGATGGCTTATTGTCAAGAGTTTTAGGTGTTGAATTGGTTACTGCATACTCTGAAATTAATGATGGACCACTACATACAGGACTATAGCTGTAAACTCTAATAAATTCTTGTTTTTCATCATTAGATAAATGAGCTGAACTCTCACTAGAATATCCTACATCCTGTATTATTTCAAAACGCCCAATATTACCTCCACATTCTGCTTTTAAATCTGCAATTCCTGTCATGCCTACCATGACACCTTTATCATTTGTATTAGTATTGTCTTCAGATATTTCACAATTATCTTGCTGAACTGGCTTCATACATTCTTCCATTTTATCATCAGCTTTCATACCTTCATAATCTGTTAATTCAGAATCCATTGGATTTGTACCATCAGCATGTCGTAAAAGGAAACTATCTTCCCAATCACTGCTTAATTTTGGATATTTAGTGAGTGGTTCTTCACTAAAACTTAATTCAAAAGATGAATCTCCTGACATACATCCCTAAAAACAATATATCTGCATTAATAATTTAAGTTTATATATCTATACATTGAATATAATTTAAAATTTTATTTCTTATTGCCAAAATTACTAGATATTTATAGAGACAATTAGCAATTCAATATGACTGTATATTTTATCAATATAGTTTTTATGGTATTTTATTTTGGTTCAATTTGAAATGTTCAGCATTCTCTAGACTTATATATTCAACAATTAAGAAAGAAAAAAAAATACATTTAATAGAATTCTTAAGCTGAAGACAGTCTTTTAATAAAACCAAAAACATTTGTTATTAAATACTGTTTTGCTGTTTAAAAGGATGTGAGTGTATTAGTTTTATATGTATAGCTGAATTTAAGAAGTTATAAATTTCTGATTATAGATTATCAATATTTATGAAGAAATTTTTTATCTCATTTATTTGAAATATTTAATATATTCTTAATTTAATACAATGATAAATAATCTTAAATATTTTAAATGAAGATTCCTGTACTCACATTTTCAAACTCTTGAAGTCTAAAACATTTATTCTCATGATATTTAATTTAAAAATTAATATCAATAAATTAATGATAAATTTAGTAAATTTTAGATTTTTATGCAATAAAATTAACTTTTATTAAACATAAAAGACAAACTGTAATTAAATAAGATACTAAAACCATGCTAAATCAACTCTCCTCAAACTATTTTTATGTACAAAACAGCTTGCACATTTGATTTTTTATGTAAAAATCCTATCCAGAACTTTGTTAAGATAAAATACAACACCAACTATGAATATATTTAACTAATTTTGAAAAAATAAAATCAATGTATTCTTCCACTCTGCTAATATTCATTAGCACAATGTATTCTTCCACTCTGCTAATATTCATTAGCAGAGTGGAAGAATACATTCTGCTAATATTCATTAGCATGATGAAAAGACATTTTTGTATTAAATGCAAAAATTACTTTTGTATTTAGTAGCAAAAAATAAATAAATATGAAGATTTTAATATATGACATTCACTTTCCAGCTAATTAATTTAACTTAAGAGTAATAATATGTTTAACCTTAAAAAATAAAGTATTTTTTTCATAACAAAGTTAATTATTTGAATAAACATACTGGTATAATTTGGCTAATATTTTATTTCAACCATTTTTCATGCCAGAATTTTGCATAGATAAAGTATGTAGGCAAATTGGTTGTTTACAAGGGATTTCAAAGTTAAGTGAAATATATTTGGACTAATTGTTTTAGTTTTAAATGCCATATTTTGTTGAATTTCATACATTAAAAAAAATATATTAAAAACCTAAATTATTTCTATCAATAACAATGATAATTGAGAAATCTTTAAATAATTCAAAATTAAAATTTAAATTATTAGTAAAACCCTGTGTCAAATTCAACTATTTAATTAATATTTCTATAGTTTATAAATGTCAATGTCAACTTTGGTGCTACTCAATAAGAAAAATTAAATTCATGTCCAATGAAAAAAATTATGGCAAAAAATATATCTGAAATGTTAAGTTTCTCTAAAACTCCTTTAATATTAATTAACAATAAAATAAAATTGTGACATTCAACTTAGTTTCTTATTAAGTAGGAATAATAGGCAATAAATTAACATTGTTAAACAGCATAAGTTTGTGATAAATAGATATTAAGAATTTCTGTTCAAACATCAAACTTTACTAAGTTGCAGCAATTATTAAGATTAAAGGTGAGCCAATTGATTAAGGACTCATTTTAAATCTACGAAATGGGCTTGTGTAACATTCCTGCTAATATGAAATTTGTTTAATGTTACAGTACAATATACAATAATTTTAAAACTGTTCTTTCATGAATATTAATAAAGTAACACAATTTATTTTCTGTTCAATTAATGCCCTTTTGATATGAGAATAAAATCATATAATACTATGATTCTAGCATCTAACTCAAAGCCAAGTTACAAATAAGGCAAATTTTCATGTCTTGCAATATTTTTGGCTACTAGTATATAAATTAACCAGTGCAGATGAACCATACAATAATTCTTCTCTAGATATTTTTAAACAGAACAAGTATTTATTTTTAAATTGCTGAGTGGCATATACATTTAAAATTTAAAAAAAGGATAAAACTTTGTAGTGTGTTAGCATATTAAATTTTGAATGAAAAAAATTGATTTTAAAATTTACAAAATAAATAAATTATTATATTTAAAAATTTTTAGGACAAAATTTATTTATATAAGATTACAAAATTGACAAAATAAAATCAAACTAAACTGACTGACAGTAACTTTTAGGTAGTAATCCATAAAGCAATTTACAGTTTGTTTATTATAGAATTTTTTCCTTACAATAAGACACTGATTTCTTACTACTATGAGTTTTATAAGATATTAAATTTAAAATAATTTTCACAATATACTTGATTACAGGATGATTTGGATAAACTGGCAAATAAATTTTACTAGTTAATAAACAATTACTGGTAAATTATCTGTAAGACTAAATTTATCTATCTGCTGATAAATTTAGTGATAAGATAACCATGTTACTTTAATTAAAACTTTAAGATAAAAGATAAAAGAGTTTCAAGTAAAATATTGGAGATAAACAATCATGTTTTAAAAGAATTAAGAAACTAAACTTTAATGAAACAGTGTTTATAAAATTACATGAATTAAGCTATTTTTCTCATTAAGTATTTTAAAATTTTAAAAGCTTTCAAAAATAATGAAAATGCTTAAAATTATAAATCAATCTATTATATAGAAAACAAATAGATCAATATTTTTACATTCACATTCACAGTAATTGCTATTTTGATTTATATAAATGATTTAAATGTTAAATACTAGTATAATACTCATATCTGATATTTAAAAAAATTCCACTGATTTCTATCATTTACAGTGAAAAATCTTATTTCTTGATGAGATAATTTATTCTTTGTATAGCTAAAGGCATAATAAGAATGGAATGGAGCATAACTGGTATCATTTCTACATGAGGAATTATATGAATTTAAAAAAAAAGGATAAAAACTATTTTAAAAAATAAGTTTCAGGAACTTAAAATTTTTGTATATACAAATAACATTTATATAAAAGGAATTTCATTTTTCTAGACAAACTATATAAATAATGTATTATTTAGGATACGCTTACCAAAATATGCCAAAATCATAATTTTCTTTTAGTTTCAAAAATAAATAATATAGATATGTATTTGTGTGTGCATTTTTTAAATTTTAATGATATAATTGAAAGTGATATATGCAACAGGCATAATAATGATAATTTATAAAATTTCAACAAAATGCAATAAAGATATTTATCTACAGAAATATCATTTGAACAGTCATATTTATTTTTAAACAAACATGACCAATCATGACTATTAAAAACATTTCCTACTTTTTTTTTATTTACATACAACTTAACTATGTCAATAAATGTTACATAATCATTTTTTAAATAGATAATTTGACTTCTACTCAATTAACATTTTAAGCTGAAATTTTGATACTATCCATCATGACTATATATTACATTATGCTCAAAAGGAGAAATTGGCTTTTCATGACTGGCTTTGTTCCAAACCCTCAAGGGATAGGCAACATCTGAACTCTTACAAATTTACCTCACTAATGTGATCATTAAATTGACTCAACAGCCTAAGGCAAAAATGCACTCCAGGTGCAAGCAGGTCAAGAAACTTATCTAACACAATATATTTCATATCATGTTAAAATATTTAAGTCTCTATTGCTATTTTGAAATGATTATTAATAAATATATATTTATAAAGATGTAGATTAAAATTTATATTATTAACTTTATTTTTTTCAAATTTTTAAATCATTTTAAAATTAACATTTGCTTTTTTCTTATGCCAATATGGATTTCTTAAAATAACTACTTTAAGTAAAAAAATTAAAATTTGATTTGAGCAAAGAAAATACAGTAAAAGCAATCATATATCCTATTCAAATTAGGTAAATGTATCTATTATATAATAAAGAAATTTTTATTTTATTCAATTACTGCATTTAATTTACATATAATTAAAAATAATTATGCAAAAAAATTTACATATCTTTATGAAAAAAAAAAACAGTAAGATTAACAAATATTTTTCATAGTAACTTACTGAACAATAGTTTCTTTTTTTATTTAATTTATTCATAAAATTAAAAATTATATTAATATTTTAAGAGAGAATATAATAAAATTTAAGATATTATTTAAAATTTTATATATATGAAACACATCAAAAACTAACATAATTGAAAATTAATAAATTAAAGTTTTTTAAAAAAAAGTATTAAACTATCATTCAGTTTACATCAAATAAAAAAAGATGAAAAACTACAAAGTAAATATTAATTTTACTTAGAAATAAAGCACACTATTTTTGACTTCTCAGAGAAATAAACAAAAAAAATTAATAATATACTTAACATAATCAGTTAAAAAACTAAAACTAATACATATTATCATCATCATATTACTAAAATAAAGTAAATACAAACAGAAAATATACTCACAGATCTATATTTTTTAAGAAATTCCTCAAGCAAGCATTGTCTTTCCAGGGATTTTAGCCACAAAGCATGCCATCTCTTTTCCAAGTTGGAAGCAACTTTTCTAATGTGATGAGCATCCCAACTCAGAGGGGGCCCTGTGTCATCCACACGACAACTTACAAGGCGATCGCAAGATTTCAATAGAGCAGATACGTATTTTCCTCTCGATTCGATTTTCTTTTGCAGTGCCTACCCAAAAATAAAAATTATAATTATATGGCAAATAAAGATCGTTGATAACATTGTTCTCTTCAAAGAAACTTGACCTTAACTTCGTCATGATTTTAGTTTCATGACCAGTTTTAGCACGTGTTTACGACGCGATAATATGAATGCAGATTAGTTTTTAAAATAATTTATAATTACGATATTAACAAAGAAATATAACTAAATAACTGATGTAATCACCTATAATTATAGAAGAAAAAAGTAACAATAATTCACTCTATTACTAATTGCAATCGAACGGAACGAACGAAAACGATTAAAATTTAATAATATGTTCGTGAAAATATAATTTCGGCCATGTGGAAGCTCTATTATAACAAAGCTTAATCATTTACTATGTAATTATAATAATATACGCGTATTACCTCATCCAGTTTATATTTTGAACATCGAATAATTGATAAGCGATGCATTGTCAACATTAATCATCGGAGGATAAAAGTGTATGATAGACAACGCTAAAATTTTCGATGAAACAAGTTTTTATTTATATTAAAGTTGTTAAAATGACTAAAAAAATATATGATTTTGTATTTCTAATATAATTAAAAAATAATTTACGATACAAACTGCCGCCATATATGGATGACAGGAAAGCAGTCGTACCATCTGGAAAATTATGTATATTATACATACTACTACTACCTTTTTAAAATAGCATATAATTAAAGTGTGGAATAAACCTACTTAAATAATTACATTTCCCTTTTATTATTTGAAACGAGTTTACCCTAAATTTACGAATTTAAACGTAAAATAATATTCTCAATTGGAAAGTTCGACGTTTAATCATGTGTCCAAGTTATCTGCCGATTTTATTGATATTTACTAATTAACTGCGGTGAAAATGTAATTTTTTATTTGAAAAGTTTTATGTAGGAAAATGAAATATGGCCATAAACTTGGTTCTGGCTATTACTATTCACAATACACTATTAAATAAAACAGCGTGTTACTAGGAAAAACCGCGATCGAAATGAGAACAATCGATATTTTAATATTTTAGTTGCCACAAAGCATTTCATTGAATTTAGACTATTCATATAACTCTCTACACACATACATATATTATAAGGATATAATCTAAATTTTGAACACTATTTCCGTTAATGAAACTGTTCTAAATACTTCAATATTCACAGAATTTCGTTCATACAGAGTTGCTTACCGTATTGTCTACTCTGTACGAGAACTACTAAGAAAAATAAAAATCGGAGTTATAAAACTGCGCATTCGTTAAATAGGCATATGCGAAGCAGATTGTAAAATTTAACGTGTGGGATAAACAACACTTCTCACCCGAATGATTTGCACCAAGTAGATAATGACCGAAGGATCCATCGTCCGGAACGGATACGTTCGTTCACCTGAACGCATTTTTCTAGTTTCATGTATCTCAATTCGTTGTCTTAAAAGAGTTACCTCCTAACCGAAAAAAGTTATTACTTCTAAATATTTCACAGTTCCACTGCGACTGAATAAAACCCCTGGAAAATATAAGTCTATCGTAAAGTTGAGACTAATGCAGAACATGATTTAAGCTGTTACGTGTTTTTTTACGTATTAATGCTATAATAATAGTTATAAGACGTTATATATATGATTGATATGATAAAATTCACAATGCTTATTTATTTTTATTGCGAACATTTCATACGGTACAATGCATACTTTATTAAATAAAAATTTATGAAGATACATAATAAATCTAAGCAATGAGTATTTAATCACCAAGGCTGCACGTCAAAAAACAAAACAAAACAAAAAACAGTTTTAAAGAAACAACATCCTGACTCAATAGGGGAGTTTACAGACCTCCAGGAACCGAACGCTGTCAATGGGGTAGTCATAGAGACGTACCAAAAAAGAAAAAAAAGCCCTCCCTCGATGAAACTTACAAAGGAGATACGAAATATCCGCCCACTCCATAGAAATATATGTAGGAGGCCCATCTTTATTGTCTGGTCTCTCGATTTTTTACACCTGCTCAAAAACGTACTTCTGATAGTCACTAAAAATATCAAATTCAGACCGAAGTAAAATTTATGACCAATTTTTTCCCGAAGTTATTCCTGTGGGAAAATAAATATAATTTTAAAGTGCAGCGAAGGGCAAAATAAGTTATTGTTTCAATACAAAAGGGAAATGTAAAGCAAAGTGTTTTATGTGGATGCTTAGAGCCGATGGCCGGAATGAAGGTCAATTTTTTGATAAACGGTAGGGCGTGAAACTTTTTAAAAACATTTTTGCCAATCAAAACGACCGAAATATTGAACGCAACAATTTTTCATATCATTACACACAAAAGGACTAGTCCATTGTGGACAACAATTCATCAATAAAACATTTATTACAATTTTAATTAAACATCTGTCGGTCGAAGTTCACGAAGCAAAAGAACTGTTTCTACATTCCACAATTCAATGTTTCAGAACGATTACAGAACAGTGAAATTTCGATTTTCATTTAAGAGATGTCATTCAGAGTTTTTATACCGATTTTATCTCAATCTGTTAAAAAGATAAGCCAAAAATACGAAATCTATTTATTAGTGTGTTAAAAATTTTATCAAACATTTGTTATGATATACAATTAATTTGTTACACAGTTTTATCGTACATATCGTTCTATATTCTTCAATTTTATTGGATATATTTAAAGATGTTAATCGATGACGAACACGACTCAAAGTTATATATATAATATGATGGAGCATTGGTAAACGAATTTATATTATACACGAATAGATTAATTAAATTTCAAATATTTAAAGACGAAATTTTATCATTTCGATATATTTTAAGTTGGATTCAAACCACTTTAAAGTTTCTAATGAGATCAAATTTTGAGTGTCTCGATCTGAAATTTAAAGAATACGGAATTGCCTAATTTAAACTGGAAGCAACGTGGAAATTGACTTCATATTTACTATAAATGCAAATAAAAAGGAAAAATTGTCACTTGCAGTTTAGAAGATAAAATTATTGTCACTGTAAATTGGCATCTTCAAGTATTAAAGTTTTCAGACTGATATTTTGTTCCTAAAATCGAAAATGCACGTAACAACGAAAAATAGCCTTTTTCTGTAATTTATATTGAGTATTTAAGCAAAGTAATTAACATAATATTTTTTAATTTTATAATTGTTCTAATCATTGATATAAAAAGAATGGTAAATTTGGAACCATTTGATCTTTTCTGTGAATCTCTCTATTAGTAGTTTTTTTTAAATAATAATTTTACTTTAGAATTGAATTATACCAATTAATATATTTTAAACTTATTTATTCGCAAGAAACAAATTTTTAATATCAAATTATATTCCAGTTAAAATTTAAAAACTCCACTGAATATATTAAACACAGTTGATTCATTGAATTAAATAACACGAAATTAAACACAAAAATCTGTTATTCATAACTTATTTAATATAATGAAAAAACAAACTTTTTTTAAAAGTAAACTTTACTGAATTTATTAATAACGTAAACATAAAGATATCAGCAATACTTATATTTGTTCGTCGAATATTCTATTCTTTTAGTGTAGGCTATAAGCCTAATTGTAAAAAATTGAATTCTTGTTTGAAGGATATAACGGTATCAAGAAACTCTTTTCCTAATTGATTTATGAAAACAAATTGAGCAGTAAAATTTAAAATTTGACCTTCAATCTATTTTTGAGTCTGACAAGATTTGCTCCAGATAGTCGTTACGGATCGTATTTGATAGTTCACAAACCTATCAAAGGAAAACATGAAATGACTTCATTTAAGAGAATTTCGGTTATTTGTTTAAAAGTCAAAAGTTCATTTCTAAGCTTAAAAATAAACCATTACATCTTAGAGTAAAGCCAAATATAGTGAAATCCTTTCCATATTAAAATATGAAAAAGATTTCAATTTGCTCGTGTTATTGAGTTTTCACACAAAATTGACAATATATACTGTATATAACGGATATGTTTTTATATAATTACACTATAAATCATGTTGAAAATCAATGCTTAATATATGTATTCTTAATGTTTATTTACGATTCCTTTGTTTAGAAATACATACAAGCATCAATGACCAAAACTATCAAACACGTCAATATTACCTATAATTATTATTTTATATTAAAATAAATATTGAAAATAAATTATTCTAATGGAGAATCTATTAACATTTTAAAATTGAAGTAAATCGTAAAAAATACTGTAAAGGAATCGTATAATAAACAAACATAAGCTAAATAAAATTTAAATAAATTCATCTTTTAGTATGGTGGTGATATATAAGACCTCCTGCATAGTATACAACTATGTGATTTATCAGAAAATAAAACAACTCAGGACCACTCACACAGAGGTACTAAGGGGGTGTTATAAATTCAGTCCTATTTAACAAATTTAGATGATTTTTGAATTAGTTTTCTTCCATTTCCGGCCATGATCTACATTCATCTGCCGAAAGAAAAGAAAAAAAAAACAGACCTAAAAGTTACAGTATATTTATATTCCCAGAACAATCGTACATTATAAATGAAACACTATAAAATACTATCAATACATGAACAGAAAACTGTATGCAGTGTCACAAAGAAATACAACACACTGATTGTTAATAATTTCTGTTTATTTCCTAAATTTTAATTTAATAATTTTATAATCTAGAGTGAATATCAAAAATCAAAATTAGATTATACACATTTAAGGCTAATTTTTACCTGAAAAAGAAAAGATGTTACTAAATTACGGACTCAAAATATGCATACATTTTTTTGTGACTCCTCTTTAGATGTCAAGATGGGATAGAGGTTGTTCATTTAATAAATAATATTAAAAAAATAATTACGTTTTAAAATAATTATTATGAAGTAATAATTATACTATTACTATGTATTGTTTATGTATGTAAAATATTTATATATATTTAGCCTAAATCTTTGATAAGTCTTACCTGTCTTATATCAAATGATACTTAACGAAACCAGAATAAAAATGCTTTTCTGAATTCAATGATAATTAATAGCAATAAAAATATAACAAACAAATGTCCACTTTTAAACAGCGTTCGTTACAACACAACAAACATTCATTGTACAGCTGGTGACAGAAATCGCATCTGCTCCTCTAGGATAATGTTTTATGCTCGCCAAGGCTAAAAATTTTTATTTGATATGGCTTCACTCTAAGATTTAAGTTTCTAAACACGACAATTATATTATGGATAAAATAAATTATATATATACAGTATAGAGTAGAAATTTAAAAAATTTTTTTTTTCTAAAACCACTTGTTATTAAAAAATCAACTCGAATGATCATTAATTTTTTTCATCACCATTAAAATTTAATTTTTAACAAAATAATATCACCTTGATTAACTAAAAATTTCTATACGTATATGTTATTTACACAGTTAAATATTGCAGAACACATTTCAATTAACTAAATTCAGCTTCTATTATTTCACAATAACTTATTTTGATTGTCTCCGATCTGCAAACAACTTTGAACAGCTGAATATATAATGACGTTCGATATTTGACTTCTTACAAAACCGGATAATTTTTTCAGTGAATTAAATATTCCATTGTCTTAGTTTATTCTAAAAAGTTAAAAATCAAACATATCTTAAGGAAAAACTTTTTCCACCGTATAAAAGAAACCAAATAATGGATTAAGATTATTATTTACCTAGTTTATTGTTGAGAATTCAATCTTTTTATCTAGGCGCATTTATTTATTACCAGAAAAAGAGAGATACAATCATATTAATTGGGTCACTTTAAAATATACATGAACATGGATAATGAATCATAACTATCGTACAGAATAAGGAGGAGAAGGAAAAAAAATTTCACGTAAAATCTTAAGAAAAGCACAATGAAAATGATTTTACTTGTATTTTTACTTTTATATATATATAACAAAAAGAAAAATAATTATTTATTTATAGCTTACAAAGGAAAAATAATTCAAATTTATTTAAATTTAAGAATTCTGAAAAATGTCTTCTATAAGTCTATCTGACAGTATTGTTTCTTTAACGTTTTTAATAATAAAGCATCTAATACGTATTTATTCAAGCTTCGCATTTGTGTATTACTAAACTTTTAATTAGATTTTCCTATAATAATAATAATTAACTGTTCTAAAAACAAATTTGGATTCAAAAATACAGAAACAGTTTATTTAATAAAATAAAAATAATCTAACAAACACTAATTCACTTTATTTGCATTATATATATATATAAAACAAAAAAAAAGTTCGAAGTTGGAAATCGTTACGTTTAAAAAATTTAAATTTCATTCATGTCAATCAAACACCATCGCTAAGTTTGCATTCTTAAGTTTTATAGCAACTTTTGAAAGAATTCCAATGAGTCACCAAGTCTATGAGTCAGCTTCAAATAGGTTATAAAATTATTGTTATCGTAATTTAGAAAATCGACACCTAAACAGCTATATACAAATTGAGTTTATTAAATTAATGTGTGCAATAAATTCAAAAACGCAACTAGTTAAATAAGATTATATTTCAGTTTAGTATTTATGAATAAATATGCACTACATCTACCTGCCATTTTATCTTTCAAATGTAACTAGTATAAAGTACAATGCAATGAACTTCTTTTACCTGGCTTCTTTCCCAGGGCGGGAAAATCATTCAAGAAACTTTACACGCGACCTTTGCCTACCTGTAGTTTACGAAACCTTTTATAGCAGGCGATTGTTTTGTAAAACAATTAGTAGATATTCTTTACATTATGTAATTCATTATATTGATTATATCTGCATGAAATCTCTGGACAAAGACATCAAAGCTTTCTATCCTAACCTTAATCAAAAACTTTTTTGAACTGCTGAAGAGTTAAAGAATATATTAATACAAATTGATCTACCAATCCTTAGCAACTATAAAATTTTCTAAAATAACTTTTTTTTCTTTCGCAACGAACCTATTCAATCGTATAATCGCAGGAGGAAATGATAAATTTATTTCAGAGACTGCATTCTTTATCGTTCTGAAAATCAAGTTTGCTCGCTCATTCGCTTTAATAAATGATCTGAAAGTTTGCAAAGTGTTAAGGGAAAATCATACCGTTGATTCTTGTTAATTGGGATGGACCATTTTTAAACTAGGCTAAGAAATGGGATCGACGACATAAACAAATATGTAGTTGTAGGATCCAATCCAAATCTAAGTGCTCTGAAGTGTCGAACCTACTGCCTTACAAGTTTGTCAGATCTATGAATAGTAAATAGGTTAAAGTGAGTCACGGCCTTTACATATACATTTCTAGTTTTTCGGTGATGAACCAGTTGGAATTTTGTTTGAAAGTATTGTTATTATTGGTATTAAATAATATATTAATCCAAGAATATGTAAATCATCAATTTAGTTACCTGTAAACTAAAATAAAGCTTTTAAAAAGTTTATTTATATCTGTAATAAAATTATATACATATAAAATCATGTATACTTTTGTTGTAATTCATTATTTGAATAGAATCTATATTCGTATCGTATTTTATATATCGTATAAATTGAACAGAATGAAATAGCGAAAACCAATTTATTCAGAATAATGCTAGTTTCCACAACGTTAAACGTCATGGAACAACAGTGTAGGTGTAGTTCCATTCCCTCCCCTTCTTCCACGCTCAACTCTTTCACTATCGACAATTTTACAGGTACCGTACTGTACGTCCGTACGTCACCTTCTACCCTATAATCAAAAAAGTTGTGCTCACATTTCCTGGAAACCACGAGACCAGTAGTGTACTAAAAATCTACACGCAAACAGTTTTATTTTTTTTTTTTAAGATTATGACCTCATCGTTGCTAGCTATATGGTATCACGTTCTATTATTCAAAATTACTCATATATTATATTAACAGACTTTGAACAGTGTTTTTTCTTTATAATAGATGATTGTCAATTACATATATTTGAAGTTGTTATTCATCGTTTGCTATTGTTAAGTGATAAAAGACTAGAAGCTAAAGTATTGTAACTCTGTCAGATATTTATATGAAATCCTACTTACCTACAATATTATCCGCACAAGGTAGACAGTAAATAAACACAGTATGCTCTAGTCCCCTATCGACTTTGGCGCGATCATGTGGACTCCACAAAGAACCTTTAGAGAAATGTGCGATAGCAGCGTTCCTATCGGGACATTTGTTAACCAACGATTAACATTATCTCCCCAAAGGTCCGGGAAACGAAGCTATTATACTCAAAAGACACGCCTTCCATATACAATGGAAGACCGTAAAGTTATTTTTCGCTTAATGATTATAATAAAAATTATTATTAGATAAATTCCAATTTTTATACGTATGAAATTTAATTTTTGGATATTAAATAAATCCTTGTGCCTTACTTTTTTTTTTATAATTTAACATTTATTTATCTCAACTTTTAAATGAAACAACCTTGAGATATTTGCGATAATTCATGCTTAACTGTCTCTAGCAGCAGGTGCGGTGCATATTCGTTAATATAACCCACCTGCCATTCCTCTCTAAACTCATAACGCAATCTTTACAAGTAAATCTTATCTAGACCCTTAAAAAAATTAATTTAAAAACTTGTACAGATTTTAATTAGTAATTAAGAAACCAATCTAATATTTCATAACATCAAACTTTAACACTATAAAAGTTTATTTTACTTAACTTATATTTTTAAACGGAAAAAAAATTCTGCAATTTTCAATATACCAAAAAGCCAAAATTCAACTCAAACAAAATATAAATATAAATATCCAGTTTTAAAAAATTTTTGTAATTGAAATATTCTTTTTAAGTCAAACAAAACAAAATTAAAAATAAAAACAATGGTTCAGTTTACAGTTTAACACAGTAGGCTTGTTACATTGAACTCCAATGACTAGAAAGTTTACTTAGAAATAAATTTTCATAGAAAAAATATATGATTAATTTTTGTTTAAATAAATTTTTACTAAATTACATTTATTACACAGTTTTCGTTATTATTACTGTTGTTGTCANTATTGCTAGTAAAACCCTGTGTCAAATTCAACTATTTAATTAATATTTCTATAGTTTATAAATGTCAATGTCAACTTTGGTGCTACTCAATAAGAAAAATTAAATTCATGTCCAATGAAAAAAATTATGGCAAAAAGTATATCTGAAATGTTAAGTTTCTCTAAAACTCCTTTAATATTAATTAACAATAAAATAAAATTGTGACATTCAACTTAGTTTCTTATTAAGTAGGAATAATAGGCAATAAATTAACATTGTTAAACAGCATAAGTTTGTGATAAATAGATATTAAGAATTTCTGTTCAAACATCAAACTTTACTAAGTTGCAGCAATTATTAAGATTAAAGGTGAGCCAATTGATTAAGGACTCATTTTAAATCTACGAAATGGGCTTGTGTAACATTCCTGCTAATATGAAATTTGTTTAATGTTACAGTACAATATACAATAATTTTAAAACTGTTCTTTCATGAATATTAATAAAGTAACACAATTTATTTTCTGTTCAATTAATGCCCTTTTGATATGAGAATAAAATCATATAATACTATGATTCTAGCATCTAACTCAAAGCCAAGTTACAAATAAGGCAAATTTTCATGTCTTGCAATATTTTTGGCTACTAGTATATAAATTAACCAGTGCAGATGAACCATACAATAATTCTTCTCTAGATATTTTTAAACAGAACAAGTATTTATTTTTAAATTGCTGAGTGGCATATACATTTAAAATTTAAAAAAAGGATAAAACTTTGTAGTGTGTTAGCATATTAAATTTTGAATGAAAAAAATTTGATTTTAAAATTTACAAAATAAATAAATTATTATATTTAAAAATTTTTAGGACAAAATTTATTTATATAAGATTACAAAATTGACAAAATAAAATCAAACTAAACTGACTGACAGTAACTTTTAGGTAGTAATCCATAAAGCAATTTACAGTTTGTTTATTATAGAATTTTTTCCTTACAATAAGACACTGATTTCTTACTACTATGAGTTTTATAAGATATTAAATTTAAAATAATTTTCACAATATACTTGATTACAGGATGATTTGGATAAACTGGCAAATAAATTTTACTAGTTAATAAACAATTACTGGTAAATTATCTGTAAGACTAAATTTATCTATCTGCTGATAAATTTAGTGATAAGATAACCATGTTACTTTAATTAAAACTTTAAGATAAAAGATAAAAGAGTTTCAAGTAAAATATTGGAGATAAACAATCATGTTTTAAAAGAATTAAGAAACTAAACTTTAATGAAACAGTGTTTATAAAATTACATGAATTAAGCTATTTTTCTCATTAAGTATTTTAAAATTTTAAAAGCTTTCAAAAATAATGAAAATGCTTAAAATTATAAATCAATCTATTATATAGAAAACAAATAGATCAATATTTTTACATTCACATTCACAGTAATTGCTATTTTGATTTATATAAATGATTTAAATGTTAAATACTAGTATAATACTCATATCTGATATTTAAAAAAATTCCACTGATTTCTATCATTTACAGTGAAAAATCTTATTTCTTGATGAGATAATTTATTCTTTGTATAGCTAAAGGCATAATAAGAATGGAATGGAGCATAACTGGTATCATTTCTACATGAGGAATTATATGAATTTAAAAAAAAAGGATAAAAACTATTTTAAAAAATAAGTTTCAGGAACTTAAAATTTTTGTATATACAAATAACATTTATATAAAAGGAATTTCATTTTTCTAGACAAACTATATAAATAATGTATTATTTAGGATACGCTTACCAAAATATGCCAAAATCATAATTTTCTTTTAGTTTCAAAAATAAATAATATAGATATGTATTTGTGTGTGCATTTTTTAAATTTTAATGATATAATTGAAAGTGATATATGCAACAGGCATAATAATGATAATTTATAAAATTTCAACAAAATGCAATAAAGATATTTATCTACAGAAATATCATTTGAACAGTCATATTTATTTTTAAACAAACATGACCAATCATGACTATTAAAAACATTTCCTACTTTTTTTTTATTTACATACAACTTAACTATGTCAATAAATGTTACATAATCATTTTTTAAATAGATAATTTGACTTCTACTCAATTAACATTTTAAGCTGAAATTTTGATACTATCCATCATGACTATATATTACATTATGCTCAAAAGGAGAAATTGGCTTTTCATGACTGGCTTTGTTCCAAACCCTCAAGGGATAGGCAACATCTGAACTCTTACAAATTTACCTCACTAATGTGATCATTAAATTGACTCAACAGCCTAAGGCAAAAATGCACTCCAGGTGCAAGCAGGTCAAGAAACTTATCTAACACAATATATTTCATATCATGTTAAAATATTTAAGTCTCTATTGCTATTTTGAAATGATTATTAATAAATATATATTTATAAAGATGTAGATTAAAATTTATATTATTAACTTTATTTTTTTCAAATTTTTAAATCATTTTAAAATTAACATTTGCTTTTTTCTTATGCCAATATGGATTTCTTAAAATAACTACTTTAAGTAAAAAAATTAAAATTTGATTTGAGCAAAGAAAATACAGTAAAAGCAATCATATATCCTATTCAAATTAGGTAAATGTATCTATTATATAATAAAGAAATTTTTATTTTATTCAATTACTGCATTTAATTTACATATAATTAAAAATAATTATGCAAAAAAATTTACATATCTTTATGAAAAAAAAAAACAGTAAGATTAACAAATATTTTTCATAGTAACTTACTGAACAATAGTTTCTTTTTTTATTTAATTTATTCATAAAATTAAAAATTATATTAATATTTTAAGAGAGAATATAATAAAATTTAAGATATTATTTAAAATTTTATATATATGAAACACATCAAAAACTAACATAATTGAAAATTAATAAATTAAAGTTTTTTAAAAAAAAGTATTAAACTATCATTCAGTTTACATCAAATAAAAAAAGATGAAAAACTACAAAGTAAATATTAATTTTACTTAGAAATAAAGCACACTATTTTTGACTTCTCAGAGAAATAAACAAAAAAAATTAATAATATACTTAACATAATCAGTTAAAAAACTAAAACTAATACATATTATCATCATCATATTACTAAAATAAAGTAAATACAAACAGAAAATATACTCACAGATCTATATTTTTTAAGAAATTCCTCAAGCAAGCATTGTCTTTCCAGGGATTTTAGCCACAAAGCATGCCATCTCTTTTCCAAGTTGGAAGCAACTTTTCTAATGTGATGAGCATCCCAACTCAGAGGGGGCCCTGTGTCATCCACACGACAACTTACAAGGCGATCGCAAGATTTCAATAGAGCAGATACGTATTTTCCTCTCGATTCGATTTTCTTTTGCAGTGCCTACCCAAAAATAAAAATTATAATTATATGGCAAATAAAGATCGTTGATAACATTGTTCTCTTCAAAGAAACTTGACCTTAACTTCGTCATGATTTTAGTTTCATGACCAGTTTTAGCACGTGTTTACGACGCGATAATATGAATGCAGATTAGTTTTTAAAATAATTTATAATTACGATATTAACAAAGAAATATAACTAAATAACTGATGTAATCACCTATAATTATAGAAGAAAAAAGTAACAATAATTCACTCTATTACTAATTGCAATCGAACGGAACGAACGAAAACGATTAAAATTTAATAATATGTTCGTGAAAATATAATTTCGGCCATGTGGAAGCTCTATTATAACAAAGCTTAATCATTTACTATGTAATTATAATAATATACGCGTATTACCTCATCCAGTTTATATTTTGAACATCGAATAATTGATAAGCGATGCATTGTCAACATTAATCATCGGAGGATAAAAGTGTATGATAGACAACGCTAAAATTTTCGATGAAACAAGTTTTTATTTATATTAAAGTTGTTAAAATGACTAAAAAAATATATGATTTTGTATTTCTAATATAATTAAAAAATAATTTACGATACAAACTGCCGCCATATATGGATGACAGGAAAGCAGTCGTACCATCTGGAAAATTATGTATATTATACATACTACTACTACCTTTTTAAAATAGCATATAATTAAAGTGTGGAATAAACCTACTTAAATAATTACATTTCCCTTTTATTATTTGAAACGAGTTTACCCTAAATTTACGAATTTAAACGTAAAATAATATTCTCAATTGGAAAGTTCGACGTTTAATCATGTGTCCAAGTTATCTGCCGATTTTATTGATATTTACTAATTAACTGCGGTGAAAATGTAATTTTTTATTTGAAAAGTTTTATGTAGGAAAATGAAATATGGCCATAAACTTGGTTCTGGCTATTACTATTCACAATACACTATTAAATAAAACAGCGTGTTACTAGGAAAAACCGCGATCGAAATGAGAACAATCGATATTTTAATATTTTAGTTGCCACAAAGCATTTCATTGAATTTAGACTATTCATATAACTCTCTACACACATACATATATTATAAGGATATAATCTAAATTTTGAACACTATTTCCGTTAATGAAACTGTTCTAAATACTTCAATATTCACAGAATTTCGTTCATACAGAGTTGCTTACCGTATTGTCTACTCTGTACGAGAACTACTAAGAAAAATAAAAATCGGAGTTATAAAACTGCGCATTCGTTAAATAGGCATATGCGAAGCAGATTGTAAAATTTAACGTGTGGGATAAACAACACTTCTCACCCGAATGATTTGCACCAAGTAGATAATGACCGAAGGATCCATCGTCCGGAACGGATACGTTCGTTCACCTGAACGCATTTTTCTAGTTTCATGTATCTCAATTCGTTGTCTTAAAAGAGTTACCTCCTAACCGAAAAAAGTTATTACTTCTAAATATTTCACAGTTCCACTGCGACTGAATAAAACCCCTGGAAAATATAAGTCTATCGTAAAGTTGAGACTAATGCAGAACATGATTTAAGCTGTTACGTGTTTTTTTACGTATTAATGCTATAATAATAGTTATAAGACGTTATATATATGATTGATATGATAAAATTCACAATGCTTATTTATTTTTATTGCGAACATTTCATACGGTACAATGCATACTTTATTAAATAAAAATTTATGAAGATACATAATAAATCTAAGCAATGAGTATTTAATCACCAAGGCTGCACGTCAAAAAACAAAACAAAACAAAAAACAGTTTTAAAGAAACAACATCCTGACTCAATAGGGGAGTTTACAGACCTCCAGGAACCGAACGCTGTCAATGGGGTAGTCATAGAGACGTACCAAAAAAGAAAAAAAAGCCCTCCCTCGATGAAACTTACAAAGGAGATACGAAATATCCGCCCACTCCATAGAAATATATGTAGGAGGCCCATCTTTATTGTCTGGTCTCTCGATTTTTTACACCTGCTCAAAAACGTACTTCTGATAGTCACTAAAAATATCAAATTCAGACCGAAGTAAAATTTATGACCAATTTTTTCCCGAAGTTATTCCTGTGGGAAAATAAATATAATTTTAAAGTGCAGCGAAGGGCAAAATAAGTTATTGTTTCAATACAAAAGGGAAATGTAAAGCAAAGTGTTTTATGTGGATGCTTAGAGCCGATGGCCGGAATGAAGGTCAATTTTTTGATAAACGGTAGGGCGTGAAACTTTTTAAAAACATTTTTGCCAATCAAAACGACCGAAATATTGAACGCAACAATTTTTCATATCATTACACACAAAAGGACTAGTCCATTGTGGACAACAATTCATCAATAAAACATTTATTACAATTTTAATTAAACATCTGTCGGTCGAAGTTCACGAAGCAAAAGAACTGTTTCTACATTCCACAATTCAATGTTTCAGAACGATTACAGAACAGTGAAATTTCGATTTTCATTTAAGAGATGTCATTCAGAGTTTTTATACCGATTTTATCTCAATCTGTTAAAAAGATAAGCCAAAAATACGAAATCTATTTATTAGTGTGTTAAAAATTTTATCAAACATTTGTTATGATATACAATTAATTTGTTACACAGTTTTATCGTACATATCGTTCTATATTCTTCAATTTTATTGGATATATTTAAAGATGTTAATCGATGATGAACACGACTCAAAGTTATATATATAATATGATGGAGCATTGGTAAACGAATTTATATTATACACGAATAGATTAATTAAATTTCAAATATTTAAAGACGAAATTTTATCATTTCGATATATTTTAAGTTGGATTCAAACCACTTTAAAGTTTCTAATGAGATCAAATTTTGAGTGTCTCGATCTGAAATTTAAAGAATACGGAATTGCCTAATTTAAACTGGAAGCAACGTGGAAATTGACTTCATATTTACTATAAATGCAAATAAAAAGGAAAAATTGTCACTTGCAGTTTAGAAGATAAAATTATTGTCACTGTAAATTGGCATCTTCAAGTATTAAAGTTTTCAGACTGATATTTTGTTCCTAAAATCGAAAATGCACGTAACAACGAAAAATAGCCTTTTTCTGTAATTTATATTGAGTATTTAAGCAAAGTAATTAACATAATATTTTTTAATTTTATAATTGTTCTAATCATTGATATAAAAAGAATGGTAAATTTGGAACCATTTGATCTTTTCTGTGAATCTCTCTATTAGTAGTTTTTTTTAAATAATAATTTTACTTTAGAATTGAATTATACCAATTAATATATTTTAAACTTATTTATTCGCAAGAAACAAATTTTTAATATCAAATTATATTCCAGTTAAAATTTAAAAACTCCACTGAATATATTAAACACAGTTGATTCATTGAATTAAATAACACGAAATTAAACACAAAAATCTGTTATTCATAACTTATTTAATATAATGAAAAAACAAACTTTTTTTAAAAGTAAACTTTACTGAATTTATTAATAACGTAAACATAAAGATATCAGCAATACTTATATTTGTTCGTCGAATATTCTATTCTTTTAGTGTAGGCTATAAGCCTAATTGTAAAAAATTGAATTCTTGTTTGAAGGATATAACGGTATCAAGAAACTCTTTTCCTAATTGATTTATGAAAACAAATTGAGCAGTAAAATTTAAAATTTGACCTTCAATCTATTTTTGAGTCTGACAAGATTTGCTCCAGATAGTCGTTACGGATCGTATTTGATAGTTCACAAACCTATCAAAGGAAAACATGAAATGACTTCATTTAAGAGAATTTCGGTTATTTGTTTAAAAGTCAAAAGTTCATTTCTAAGCTTAAAAATAAACCATTACATCTTAGAGTAAAGCCAAATATAGTGAAATCCTTTCCATATTAAAATATGAAAAAGATTTCAATTTGCTCGTGTTATTGAGTTTTCACACAAAATTGACAATATATACTGTATACAACGGATATGTTTTTATATAATTACACTATAAATCATGTTGAAAATCAATGCTTAATATATGTATTCTTAATGTTTATTTACGATTCCTTTGTTTAGAAATACATACAAGCATCAATGACCAAAGGTATCAAACACGTCAATATTACCTATAATTATTATTTTATATTAAAATAAATTATTCTAATGGAGAATCTATTAACATTTTAAAATTGAAGTAAATCGTAAAAAATACTGTAAAGGAATCGTATAATAAACAAACATAAGCTAAATAAAATTTAAATAAATTCATCTTTTAGTATGGTGGTGATATATAAGACCTCCTGCATAGTATACAACTATGTGATTTATCAGAAAATAAAACAACTCAGGACCACTCACACAGAGGTACTAAGGGGGTGTTATAAATTCAGTCCTATTTAACAAATTTAGATGATTTTTGAATTAGTTTTCTTCCATTTCCGGCCATGATCTACATTCATCTGCCGAAAGAAAAGAAAAAAAAAACAGACCTAAAAGTTACAGTATATTTATATTCCCAGAACAATCGTACATTATAAATGAAACACTATAAAATACTATCAATACATGAACAGAAAACTGTATGCAGTGTCACAAAGAAATACAACACACTGATTGTTAATAATTTCTGTTTATTTCCTAAATTTTAATTTAATAATTTTATAATCTAGAGTGAATATCAAAAATCAAAATTAGATTATACACATTTAAGGCTAATTTTTACCTGAAAAAGAAAAGATGTTACTAAATTACGGACTCAAAATATGCATACATTTTTTTGTGACTCCTCTTTAGATGTCAAGATGGGATAGAGGTTGTTCATTTAATAAATAATATTAAAAAAATAATTACGTTTTAAAATAATTATTATGAAGTAATAATTATACTATTACTATGTATTGTTTATGTATGTAAAATATTTATATATATTTAGCCTAAATCTTTGATAAGTCTTACCTGTCTTATATCAAATGATACTTAACGAAACCAGAATAAAAATGCTTTTCTGAATTCAATGATAATTAATAGCAATAAAAATATAACAAACAAATGTCCACTTTTAAACAGCGTTCGTTACAACACAACAAACATTCATTGTACAGCTGGTGACAGAAATCGCATCTGCTCCTCTAGGATAATGTTTTATGCTCGCCAAGGCTAAAAATTTTTATTTGATATGGCTTCACTCTAAGATTTAAGTTTCTAAACACGACAATTATATTATGGATAAAATAAATTATATATATACAGTATAGAGTAGAAATTTAAAAAATTTTTTTTTTCTAAAACCACTTGTTATTAAAAAATCAACTCGAATGATCATTAATTTTTTTCATCACCATTAAAATTTAATTTTTAACAAAATAATATCACCTTGATTAACTAAAAATTTCTATACGTATATGTTATTTACACAGTTAAATATTGCAGAACACATTTCAATTAACTAAATTCAGCTTCTATTATTTCACAATAACTTATTTTGATTGTCTCCGATCTGCAAACAACTTTGAACAGCTGAATATATAATGACGTTCGATATTTGACTTCTTACAAAACCGGATAATTTTTTCAGTGAATTAAATATTCCATTGTCTTAGTTTATTCTAAAAAGTTAAAAATCAAACATATCTTAAGGAAAAACTTTTTCCACCGTATAAAAGAAACCAAATAATGGATTAAGATTATTATTTACCTAGTTTATTGTTGAGAATTCAATCTTTTTATCTAGGCGCATTTATTTATTACCAGAAAAAGAGAGATACAATCATATTAATTGGGTCACTTTAAAATATACATGAACATGGATAATGAATCATAACTATCGTACAGAATAAGGAGGAGAAGGAAAAAAAATTTCACGTAAAATCTTAAGAAAAGCACAATGAAAATGATTTTACTTGTATTTTTACTTTTATATATATATAACAAAAAGAAAAATAATTATTTATTTATAGCTTACAAAGGAAAAATAATTCAAATTTGTTTAAATTTAAGAATTCTGAAAAATGTCTTCTATAAGTCTATCTGACAGTATTGTTTCTTTAACGTTTTTAATAATAAAGCATCTAATACGTATTTATTCGAGCTTCGCATTTGTGTATTACTAAACTTTTAATTAGATTTTCCTATAATAATAATAATTAACTGTTCTAAAAACAAATTTGGATTCAAAAATACAGAAACAGTTTATTTAATAAAATAAAAATAATCTAACAAACACTAATTCACTTTATTTGCATTATATATATATATAAAACAAAAAAAAAGTTCGAAGTTGGAAATCGTTACGTTTAAAAAATTTAAATTTCATTCATGTCAATCAAACACCATCGCTAAGTTTGCATTCTTAAGTTTTATAGCAACTTTTGAAAGAATTCCAATGAGTCACCAAGTCTATGAGTCAGCTTCAAATAGGTTATAAAATTATTGTTATCGTAATTTAGAAAATCGACACCTAAACAGCTATATACAAATTGAGTTTATTAAATTAATATGTGCAATAAATTCAAAAACGCAACTAGTTAAATAAGATTATATTTCAGTTTAGTATTTATGAATAAATATGCACTACATCTACCTGCCATTTTATCTTTCAAATGTAACTAGTATAAAGTACAATGCAATGAACTTCTTTTACCTGGCTTCTTTCCCAGGGCGGGAAAATCATTCAAGAAACTTTACACGCGACCTTTGCCTACCTGTAGTTTACGAAACCTTTTATAGCAGGCGATTGTTTTGTAAAACAATTAGTAGATATTCTTTACATTATGTAATTCATTATATTGATTATATCTGCATGAAATCTCTGGACAAAGACATCAAAGCTTTCTATCCTAACCTTAATCAAAAACTTTTTTGAACTGCTGAAGAGTTAAAGAATATATTAATACAAATTGATCTACCAATCCTTAGCAACTATAAAATTTTCTAAAATAACTTTTTTTTCTTTCGCAACGAACCTATTCAATCGTATAATCGCAGGAGGAAATGATAAATTTATTTCAGAGACTGCATTCTTTATCGTTCTGAAAATCAAGTTTGCTCGCTCATTCGCTTTAATAAATGATCTGAAAGTTTGCAAAGTGTTAAGGGAAAATCATACCGTTGATTCTTGTTAATTGGGATGGACCATTTTTAAACTAGGCTAAGAAATGGGATCGACGACATAAACAAATATGTAGTTGTAGGATCCAATCCAAATCTAAGTGCTCTGAAGTGTCGAACCTACTGCCTTACAAGTTTGTCAGATCTATGAATAGTAAATAGGTTAAAGTGAGTCACGGCCTTTACATATACATTTCTAGTTTTTCGGTGATGAACCAGTTGGAATTTTGTTTGAAAGTATTGTTATTATTGGTATTAAATAATATGTTAATCCAAGAATATGTAAATCATCAATTTAGTTACCTGTAAACTAAAATAAAGCTTTTAAAAAGTTTATTTATATCTGTAATAAAATTATATACATATAAAATCATGTATACTTTTGTTGTAATTCATTATTTGAATAGAATCTATATTCGTATCGTATTTTATATATCGTATAAATTGAACAGAATGAAATAGCGAAAACCAATTTATTCAGAATAATGCTAGTTTCCACAACGTTAAACGTCATGGAACAACAGTGTAGGTGTAGTTCCATTCCCTCCCCTTCTTCCACGCTCAACTCTTTCACTATCGACAATTTTACAGGTACCGTACTGTACGTCCGTACGTCACCTTCTACCCTATAATCAAAAAAGTTGTGCTCACATTTCCTGGAAACCACGAGACCAGTAGTGTACTAAAAATCTACACGCAAACAGTTTTATTTTTTTTTTTTAAGATTATGACCTCATCGTTGCTAGCTATATGGTATCACGTTCTATTATTCAAAATTACTCATATATTATATTAACAGACTTTGAACAGTGTTTTTTCTTTATAATAGATGATTGTCAATTACATATATTTGAAGTTGTTATTCATCGTTTGCTATTGTTAAGTGATAAAAGACTAGAAGCTAAAGTATTGTAACTCTGTCAGATATTTATATGAAATCCTACTTACCTACAATATTATCCGCACAAGGTAGACAGTAAATAAACACAGTATGCTCTAGTCCCCTATCGACTTTGGCGCGATCATGTGGACTCCACAAAGAACCTTTAGAGAAATGTGCGATAGCAGCGTTCCTATCGGGACATTTGTTAACCAACGATTAACATTATCTCCCCAAAGGTCCGGGAAACGAAGCTATTATACTCAAAAGACACGCCTTCCATATACAATGGAAGACCGTAAAGTTATTTTTCGCTTAATGATTATAATAAAAATTATTATTAGATAAATCCCAATTTTTATACGTATGAAATTTAATTTTTGGATATTAAATAAATCCTTGTGCCTTACTTTTTTTTTTATAATTTAACATTTATTTATCTCAACTTTTAAATGAAACAACCTTGAGATATTTGCGATAATTCATGCTTAACTGTCTCTAGCAGCAGGTGCGGTGCATATTCGTTAATATAACCCACCTGCCATTCCTCTCTAAACTCATAACGCAATCTTTACAAGTAAATCTTATCTAGACCCTTAAAAAAATTAATTAAAAAACTTGTACAGATTTTAATTAGTAATTAAGAAACCAATCTAATATTTCATAACATCAAACTTTAACACTATAAAAGTTTATTTTACTTAACTTATATTTTTAAACGGAAAAAAAATTCTGCAATTTTCAGTATACCAAAAAGCCAAAATTCAACTCAAACAAAATATAAATATAAATATCCAGTTTTAAAAAATTTTTGTAATTGAAATATTCTTTTTAAGTCAAACAAAACAAAATTAAAAATAAAAACAATGGTTCAGTTTACAGTTTAACACAGTAGGCTTGTTACATTGAACTCCAATGACTAGAAAGTTTACTTAGAAATAAATTTTCATAGAAAAAATATATGATTAATTTTTGTTTAAATAAATTTTTACTAAATTACATTTATTACACAGTTTTCGTTATTATTACTGTTGTTGTCATCCTCATTACCACTCCTAAATTTCAAAATTCATCAATTTGGAAAATTAAGTCAATTGTTGAGAATCCAAAAATTTGTTAATAATTTTAATTTACTAAAAAAAAAAAAATAAAAATAGATAAACAGCTTTTAGAATTAATTTAAACACCTAAATAAGAAAAAATATTTTAATTGTATTAATAATCACAATATATCTTTTACTACCTTACATTAATTTTCATAATTTTGTAAAGGACAAGTTTTCAATCAATATAACAACCATATTTAAAAATTTCATTTTTGCTACATCTCAAAAGACATTAAATACATCTAGTCCATGTGTAATCTTAGTACTGTCTGAACTTTTTAAAAAATGATTGTTTTATTTAAAATAATTTGTGTCAAATGTTTTCTAGCTATTCAAATAATTTTTTAAAAATCATGATTAAAATATTATGTAATCATTTTATATAGAAAATTTATGTATGACAAAGAAATTTAATGCAGATATGATTGCAGATAACCAAAATAAATTCTTTGAATGAATGAACATTCTGAACACAAATGTTTTTATAAAAATCAATTTGTGTTCAGAATAGAATCCATTATTATTAATATAAAGGAATGATAGGAATAAATGATTAAATTGTAAAAATTGAGGATGACATAGTAAGGTTGTGAACTGGTAACCTACAAGTTAAGCAATATTTTTTCTAATTATTTGAGCTTCATATTAAATTCAATTCAATACAATAGTACAAATACAAAGTTTTATCTATCTAATAAAAGTATCTTAATTCTCATAATCTTTGTTTACATAAAAAAATAAAGAAATGATATATTAGAAAAATAAATTCACATCTTAGAAATCAACTATAGCAAAAAGTTTAATGAAAGAAAAACATTTTTAAGTCGAACAATCCAAATAAAAATACCTATTTATTCAAATAGGTACTTTTTTTTGGATTGTTCAATACATACCTATCTATTTCAATACATACCAGAATAATAGAGCAAAATATAAAATTTTAAATACAACAAAGTAAAATAAATATAATTTGGCAAAAATAGTATAATACGTAAAAACAGAGTCGTAGCATATGAGATGGGCAATGGCCATCCAGTCATCCAGGAAGATGATCTTCATTAAGCTGAAGGAGCTAATAGAAATCGAAGACTCCTTATCCCACACACACCCAGACACACTGGCCAGAGAAAACGCTAGTCCCCACCTATGAGTGCCTATCTATTAACATGCGGGAGCAATACTGGTACTGCAAGAAACTGAACTGGATGCTGGAATTCCAAATACCTAAAACCCACCAGCGCCCCACTTTCCCCTTTGTTGTTTGGGATGACATACAACCACCTAGCTTCACCGTAGACATGCTCAAGTATAGACTGACCTTTGCACCTCCACTGCTCAAGTGTAGGGCCGGATACCCCATCCCAGACTTGGAACACCTGATAAACAGCCTCCCAAACACACAGAAGGAGTATTACAGATGGATATCCTCAATAAAGGTTAGAACTACTAGAGAACAACTGGAGATTATAGAGCTAAGGAACAAACAGACACATGAGCGAATGGATACGAAAGAATGGAATTATTCTCATGAGAGCTGATAAGTCCAAAACACTGGTCCTCACGAAGCACAGCTCCTACCAGCAGGGTTTAAAAGAGCACATCAATAATACTATGTGCGAGAAAGTAAAAGACAATGTAGTAGACAAGTTGCAGGCTAAGGTCAAATGTTTTGCTAACTCTAAATTGGCCAAGCACCTAGCACTACATGACATTGTAGTTGATTCACCACACATACACTATGCTCTTTGCTTACGCAAAAATGCATAAAGTGGGCCAGCAACTATGCCCAATTGTAGACAAAGTAAGGTCACCAACAAGAAAGCTTGAGAAAGCTATTCACAACCTTCTAACCCCCCCATCTGGAGGACTACCCTCACACCATAAATAAACCAACTGACCTCATCCGCCACAATTTATGACAATCTTGGACTTCAAGTCTATGTGCCCCTCGGTGAAGCTCCCTCCAGCATTCTGCTTCCTTAGAGATTTTTTATTTAATGCAGTTCAGGACCATACACTACACCAGCAGATACTTGTAGTCACTCATCTCATATGCTATGACTCCGTTTTTATGTTTGACGGCACTATCTACCAACAGGGAAGAGGTGTACCAATAGTATAACATGAAAATAAATAAATAACAATATAAAATAACAACAATAAAATAATAATGTAGAAGGTCCCATTAAAGGACAGTCAAGTCAGAACTCATACTCTTCTACACATTAGACAGAGAGTCTGCGTCCCTTAATTAATACAGGTAGAAGTTCTGTTGGCTTTATATATGAGGTGTGTTTTTAAAGTAAGTACTGTTCTGATATTAAAAAAAACACACGTGCAATTTTTTAAACAATTTTATTCTTACATGAAAGCCTGTACCTTAATCTACTTTTCAACATAATTTCCTCCAATATTAGGCCACTTATCATATCTTACAACCAGCTTCTGAATTCCATCCTCATAGAAACCTGGCACCCGATTTGCCAACCACTGCAGCACAGACATTTTGACATCACCATCATAGCGCTGACCACCTATTTGTTTTTTCAAGTGGAGGAACAAGTGGTAGTCACAAGGCACTAGATCAGGGCTATATAGAGGGTGATCAAGTTGTTCCCAGCCATATGATGTGATAAGGTCTTGTGTTCATTGAGCCACATGCGAATGGGCATTGTCATGAAGCAAGACAAATCACTTTACTAAGCTTACCACACCTTTTGTTTTGGATTGCACAACACAGTATAGTTAAGGTCTCACAATGTGTCTCGGCATTTATTGTGTCACCCCAAGGCAAAATATCCACCAGCAACACCCCCTGCCTATCCCAAAACACAGTGCACATGATTTTGCAGGCTGAAATTTTTTGCTTGAACTTGACTTTCTTGGATGATGTTGAATGCCTCCCTTCCAGGGATTACTGTTTGGATTCTGGTGTAACATGAACCACCCACGTTTCATCGCCAGTGACAATTTGGCTTAAAAACTCATCACCTTCATCACTATACCACTCAAGGAAAATCAAAGCACTGGCTAAATGTTTGGTTTTGTGCACCTCTGTCAGCATTTTGGGTACCATCATGAGCACAACTTCTGATAATTTAAGTGTTTGTCACAATTTCATAAAGAACACTCCTTGAAACTTGAAGAAAAGTTATTGTAAGATAATGATAAAATAGTAAAGCATCTGTTTTCTTGAACTTTTGCATCAACTTTCTGCACAAAGTCTTCAGTAACGACAGACTGTCACCTACTATGCTCCTCGTCATGGACATTAATACGACCATCTTTAAATGCTCTAACCCAGTGGTCGGCAACCTATAGCATGCGGGACAATTTTCTGTGGCACTCTGATTGAATAGAAATGTAGTAAAAATTAAATTTTAATTATTAATTTTTGAATTCCTTTATAACTGGACCAATTTTGAAACCATATATAACAAAATTGGTAGAATTATATTGGCACCTGAAATAACACTATAACTTAGGTTCAGCACAATACTGCTCAAAGGTTGCCAACCCCTGCTCTAACCCATTTTCTTACCAACACTCAATGTTTTTTCCACACACCTCACTAATCTGCTGATAAATGTCAGTTGCTTTCACATCTTTTGCATTAAGAAAATGAATCACTGCATGCACTTCACAATTTTTAATTGTCTGAAGCATTTTAATTGAAGGATTTTTAATTGTCTGAAGCATTTTAAACACAGACAAACAAACGTAAAACGAACGAATGCTTCTGTAGTGGCTAGCCAACAGATGTAGGTACACAGCACGCATTTGCAGAACACCAACCGCAGCACTGTAGCAGCCCATTTTAAAACTGTACTTACTTAAAAAACATGCCTTGTATTTCTAAGGTCTCTAATTTCCTAAGTAAGTTATGTTGAGGCCCTTAGTTGTCTGATGATTCTAGCATATTCCCATTTGACCTGTACTTCCTGTTGGTTAGCATTTACTGTTATTGTCATATTGCAGAGTTTCTTATCAATGACATACTGTACTTGGGACTATAAAATGAAACCTACAACATATGTTAGTGTCCTGTTAAATCATGGTTTGGAATGTTCAACTAATCAAGACCTATCAACTTTAATGAAATGAAAACCTTTTCAACATAACTTTTGCTGGAGTTTATTTCTAAGGTATGAATTTATATTCTGACATTCCCTCTAATTTTTGTATATTTGTTAAATAATATATTGCTTGTAATTTAAAAATAAGTAAATTTCATACAATGCATTCTTTAAAAAAATGTTTATTTTTTTTGATTTTTTAAAACTTTTAAAGAAAGTAATTTTAAATTTTTCCCTAAGAAAAGCTCCCACGATTCTTTTTATTAGAGTAGATCCCTTTCCTTAGGCCAAGCATTCTTTTATAATAAAAATAAATATTTGCAGCTCATTTTTTCAAAATAAAACAATATTGTGACCCATAAATCCCAAAAGATTGCCAACCTACTTTAAAGGAATGCAAAAACAATTGTATGTGAAATGTATTTAAAAAAATGAAATATATGGAAATACATAAATCTAAAAATTGAAAATGGAAAAAGCATTTCATAAAAGTACTTCCAAACATAATTGCAGATAACATGATTCAAACAGAAAAATTTCTATGATTATAATTTAATAAATACAGGTAACCCCTGTATAACACAGCACTGCTGTAGCACGAATTCACTCTAACATGGTTCGAGAATTGGAAACATCCCCTGTATAACACGGTGGTTTTATAGCGCGGGTTCACTCTAACACGGTTCAGGAATTGGGTGAAACCCTCGTACAACACGAAATGTAATAAAGGGTGCGTTCTTTTATACATCAGCATAACTCCGCATGAGCATTCTAATTGTTTCCGTGGCTACTTTGAATGCTTTTTCAATAAATAATCCATTTAGTGGTTAAATTTTACAATTGGGACCCTTCTTTTGCCTCTAAAAGCTCATTTTAGAGGCAAAAAAAGGGTCCCAATTCCTCCATCACGATATTATCGATAGTGCGGGCGCCGCCATCTTTCTTTCCTACAAATGCCTACAAACAGCAGTGCACTCCCGTTGCAGAGCGACCGCTATTAACGAACGAACCCAAAAACTTACCAGTTGATGATGCTCATGCTGAGATCATCATATAGGATGATTAATCCTCTGGTAAAATATTTACTTAAATAATAAGTATTTCACCTTTGAAAAAAATGAATAATAAACCCGATTTAAATAAGGATTTAACAGCATGTTTTTTAAGTTTTAAAACCTAACCCCCCTTTTCGCACTAGTTCTTTGTTTCGTATAACACGGATTCGCATAACTCGGCAATTTTTTGGAACATAACTCCCGTGTTATACGGGGGTTACCTGTACAGTAAAATATCATAAGCTACACTTTCTAGAACAGCAACTGTCTTTGCAATTTATTTAAAAAAAATATCATGTCCAATAATCACTTTGGTAACATTAATAAACTTTTTACCACTTTACACATTTCATTTAATAGANAGACAAACTATTCATATAAACTATCAATACAATAATACAAAAGTTTTAAGAATAAAAATATGTATATATTAGCCAAATAACAGACATGAGCAAATGTCTGGAAACCCAACCATATGTTTTGTATTAGTCTTTTGTTTCATATAGAATGGATTTGCATAACACAGCACTTTTTCAGAATGTAACTACTGTGTTATACGAAGGATACCTGTAAACAAAAAGTAATAAAATTTGTTTTAACTGTTTTTAATCCTTCATTGTTTATAATGTTGGTTTTTCAATGTCATTTTTAATTTAGAAAATAAAAAACAAGTCTGCTGGTACAAAGTCCACCAAGTAAACAGGTTGTTGAATTACAGTTGTCCTGTGTCCCAAGTGGCTGAAAAGTGATGAGTTAATAGCTATGTCTGGGCAAGCACATTGTCATGGTGAAGCATCTAGCAACTCTCTCTCCAAATATTTCCAAAGTTTTTTCCCTGATCATTTCCACCATTAGTAAGTTTGAGTTTAGCCTAATGACTCAGTCTCAAATGCTGTTTTCAACATTTTAAATGTCCCCATAGAAAATTTTCCAAGTTTGGTGCAAAATTTCACACAAACTAAGCAACATACAAACTTGCAGTTTTTGCTGTCATTTACCAAAGTTACTGCTAAAAATCAACATAAGCATCATCTACTTAGTTGCTAGTGATTTAGGAATTCTGTGGACAGATCTCATAAGTATATTTAAACAATGCTTGTTAACAAAAAAAACTCACAGTCAAAAAGTGAAATTTCAGACTACTTCAGATTTTTTCCAGTGCCAAAAAATTCCAGGCTAATTCCTAGTTTTTTAGGTTTACGAGATGAATGGGCCCATGATATAATTAATTTTAAATTAAATTCATTAAAGAAAATGCAAGTACTCACTAGTTGTTCTTTATACTTGTTTTCAAGATCTTGCAATGTCCAAGCAGGTGATATTGTCATTGGACTAAGATCATTTTCCAATTCACGTAACCATTTTCTCAAACATCTCATTTGATATCCAACTTCTGTAACAAATTTAATTTTTTTTTAATTGAAAATAATATATTTATCATAAGTATCCACAAAGTCAACTTTTTAAATCATCATCATCATAAAAATATTTTACAAATTAATTCTAGGTAATCAGAAAAACTGTGCTGTTATACAAATAAACTTTGGTAACATTAATAAACTTTTTACCACTTTACACATTTCATTTAATAGAATTATATTCTTATAGAATTTAATTTTCTTGAAATATATATAGAAGCAAAGAATTTGTTAAAACACAGTCTTCAGCTACTTATACAGCCATCTAACTTTATTCCCATAGAACACATTACAACAAAAAAATTAGAATTTATATGGATTCAAAGTTTATATTACAGGTTAATCATAATTAAAGAGTAATTGTTCTGATCTCTCCACAGAAAAATTATTGGGCAAATCTCAATCAAATTTGGTATACATACTGTCTTGAATATGAAGTTTCAATTTTTGAGAAAAAATTTAACTTCAAAATTCAGCTGCAAGGATGAAATTTGGCACTGCTGTCTCATTAATGTGCATATTATGTACATTTTCTAACAGATTTTGAGAGATAAGAAACTAAGTGCAATAATTTTATTTCAATTACACATGCAATTACAATGTAATTATCAATTCAATATTCCACATTAAAGATAATTTTATGTGCCCTTTATCTCCATGCTCTGGAAACTGCATTTGCTGTTTCATACATTTGATGATTGAATGCAACTGACCCATGTCAGGTTGTTTCATATTGTGAAATTCTGTCTTTTAAGATAGTTAGGTTGGGAACATTGCCTTGATAAACAAGACTCTTTAGATAGTCCCACAACGAAAAGTCAAAGGAGTTCAAATCTGGTGATCATGGTTTACATGATCAGGCTGTCAAGAGCTTGTATGAAACCCAGGGTAGAGCAAGCTCCATTTACCTTTTCCTTTTTTTTTTTTTTTGAATAAATTGAATAAGTTATATAGGATGTTTCTTTATTAATGAAAAGCAGTTTTTATTTTTTGTTAGTAAAAATAATATTAAATTATTTAGATAGAGACTACTACAAGCTCTAAGTTTTTTCTGGGCTACAGGGGGAAACCACAGCTCCCTTCTCAACAATCCAAACTTTTATGTTATGTTGGAAATGATTTTTCTCACGAGAATGATCAGCCAATGTTGTTACAGTAAGACTTGCACATTAAGGGGACAGTAATACCAGATTTATCCCAGCAAGTGAATTACATAAAATATATTCCCAAAAAATGAAAAACCATGTATTCAGGACAGTGTCTATACAAAATTTTGTTGAGATTTGTCCAATAGTTCTTTCTGCAGAGAAATCCTGAACATCTACTCTTTAATTATGATCACTCTGTACACTACATATCATAAATAAAATTTAAATAAAAATGATTTTAATTTACATTTTATATGTAGTATATAGTGTTAAAAGTATTAAACTGAGAATTACATGGCATTTAAAAACTAGTTTAATCAATTCCAGTAAGGAATGAAATCTAACTATTTTTTTTTAATTATTTTCTTTACTTTTAAGCAATCATTTCAGGGCATTTTGTTTAGTTAAGGAGAAAAAGTTTACTCTCCTTTCAAACTAAGGTAAAATTTAACTTGCTGAAAATATACTTTGAAATGCATCATCATTCAGATCATATCACTGAATTGAGGAAATTTGCACAACACATGCAGATAAAAACTATTTGACTGAAGTTTGTCAATGGAAAAATTAAATATAAATAATAAGAATAAAAATGGAACAATAAATAGTAATTATTGTTACTATCATTTTCCTGTTAAGATGTTAAACTTTTATGTATGCAATTAAAATATAAAATGAGCATAGGCAAGTGAAACTTTAATGTCAGTCACAGCTGTAAATAGGCAAACAAATAAATTGGTTTGATGGAGATGACAGTTTATAATTTAAATGATAAAGTTTAAAAAGTGATATATATCTTGTAAGGCTATTCTTATTATACTAGATTGCAAGATTGTAGAAGTACAGTTCAAAAGTGTGAATTTAATAATTGTTGATTTTGCTTGGATTTGAATTTGAATTTAAGAAGTCAGTTTTGTATATACAGTGAAACCTCGGTATACGACCTTAATCCGTTCCTGGTGTTTGGACTTATACCGAATAGGACGTATACCAAACCAACCTTTTCCATAAGAAGTAATGTAAAAATGATTAATCCGTTCTCATGTAAAAAAAATGGCTGGCTTTAAACACCTCGCTTTCCTGGCTAGTTTCTGCTTGATTTTTCATGAGATCAGCATGTATCCTTTTAACTTTCTCGCAAATAATTTCTTCCGATACGCTGTCGCCGGCACACTGTTTTTCAGTTATCCAAAGCAAAAGCAATTTCTCGACATGATCTAATGTCTTCGATCTCTGTTTAGAAATTGATTTAACCCCTTTCGCAACGTTAGCAAATTTAATAATGTCTTTATTTTTCACGATTGTCGATATCGTCGTTCTCGGAATACGGAATGCAACAGTTAAATCTCGTTAAATCTCGAACACGCGTGCCACCTTCATATTTCTCAACAATCTCTTTTTTCAGTTCCGTTGTGATTCTAGTCATTTTTTTATTTTTCTGTTGCCCTTTTGCAATTCATGATTAATAAAAATAATAAAATGTTACTTACAAATTAAAATCAGAAGAAATTTAAAAAGTTATAAACTGTAGCACTGCGAACGTCTAGTCTAGTGTAGTACACCAATAGTGCTACTTGTTCATAGATGGCGCGTATAATTGAATTAAGTCATATACCGAGCAAAATTTGTTTCGTCCAAACAGGACGTATTCCGAATTGGATGTATTCTAAAGCAGACATATACCGAGGTTCCACTGTATATAATATGTATATGTATATATATATATATATATGATTACAGGATTAAATTGAACTATATTACCACTTACCACTATAATTATTATTAAATACAGAGTAATTTGGCACTAGAGGTAAGCATTACACACCATCTCTTATTAAATTTAATAGTTATAATTAAATTTAATCAGTTTTGCTGTGATAAATTTTTGAATTTATTTTGTCCATAAAAGTTCTTGGTTAATTTTAATTCAGTTTTGTTAATAATAATAATTTTGGAATTTTTTTCTTAACCCATTTTTTGTTCAGGTTCTTTCATTTTTAATAGCTGTGGCTTAGGTGTTTTTTCCAGTCAGCTAATGTTATAGACACACTGTTATTTTGTCTCAGAGACATTGTGTTACTCTGCTGAATTCCATTGTGATAAATAAGTGCGCACATACTACGGTGGCAAAGACAAAAAGTTCTGGTGGCCAGCAACAGTTTGGCAATTAAACATTCTTGTTTCCTGTGTGTTTATATGAGGGTACATACAGGTGATTTTTTTGTCACTGTGCCAAGTGTTAAAGCACAGCCTACATTCAAGGCATGAACCACATATGCCATGAAACATGCAATAAAAGTTGCCATGAATGACAAAGTTTTTATTGATGATGACATTTTTATCTTCTATAAAACACAAAAATAACTGTGTTTTATAGAAGACTCCATTAAATGTAGTAATTTGTCAAAACTATTGACATTCATTTGGAAATACAAAAAACATTTTATAGGATAAGTTCATAGCTCTTTGTATAAAGTCCCAAATTTTCCTTTTAATGGAGTCAACTAATATTGGATGTAAAAAATTAATCCTTTTTTTTCTTTTTAGTTTTCTACAACATATCTCCAAAACACAGATTGCTGCTACCTCTAAAAGATCTGTCTTGGAAATGAACAGCAATGTTTTGACCCACTGTGCTTAGGAAGAGCAAAAAAGCATTTTGTCATTCAACGTGTCTAGGCAAGCAAGAAAATGTCACCAAGATAAAATATTGCAGTGTGTCTCTAGCCTAACTTAGAAACTAAGTTCAGTATTCTCTAATTTGGAAAGTCTAGATCTGGTTTTTTTCTTAGTAACTCTGGTTTGCAAGATCACTTAAAACTAGAAATGACCTAATGATAGAACTTTGAGATTTTTTTCATTTTTCCCATGATCTTGCAAACGTGTGGTACAAATTGCTTTTAATTAAAGGATCCTAAGTAAAAACTGGTACTCAGGAACTATTCAACATGCACTTGGAATTTGCAAAAATTAAGAGATTGTATTACAGAAAAACAATTACAGTTAAATGATACTGTAACTCAAAACTTTCAAGTGAAAACATTGGAATTTAATTTTATCAGCAAAAAAAACTTTGATGAAACACCACAGTATTGGAACAGATTATTAAACCTAAATGACAGTGCTATCAGACTAAAACCAGGCCACCCATCAAACATTGGCTTGATGAACTCATCATTTCATTACCAGCAAATATCACTTCATTTGTTTTAACTTTGGTCACCAAACTATGGTCTGCAGGCCAGATCCGGCCTGTGAGGTCAATTCATCTGGCCCGCTGCCGCACAGTGACACAAATGAGCTAAAATATAATTATTTATATGGAAATATCATAGATTGCAGATGAACTTACTATATAGAAAAAATTAAAATAAGTGTAAGTACAAATGTCAAAATTGATCCAATCTGATTTTTGCATTTGACAATTATATACGTTTTAGGAAAATCAGTGAAATGAAAAATTCCACAACTTTGTATATCAGTGCGCTTTTTATGCAAGTACCTGCAATGAAGTTTCTATGAAAAGCAATTACAAGCTTGCTGCAGCCATCGTATTTGTGTATTGGTAAATAAATATGCTGGTTTTCTTTATTTTTTGTGTATTCAGTATACTATATTGAACAAAATGGTTATGCAGCCTGTGCTCATCATTCTCTCAGTTATGTGACACACTGTGAAAAAAGTTTGGTGACTCCTGGTTTGTTTAACTTATAAATTAAACAAATGAGACAAAGTCTATAATGGATTAGCTCAGTTAACACACAGATAAATCAAGAATGAGACTAATGTTAAAACAATGCAGCAAAACTGATTAACTTAGCAATTAACTTAAAGCTATTATTTAACGCTATATATATACTGTATATAACATAAATATGCTTTTTTGCTCTTCTTGGTGACCCAAGTTAAACAAATAAGTGATATTTGCTGGTAATGAAATGATGAGTTCAGCAAGCCAATGTTTGATAGGTGCACTGTCATTTAGGTTTAATAATCTGTTCCAATACTGTGGTGTTTCATCAAAGTTTTTCTTGCTGATAAAATTAAATTTCAATGTTTTCACTTGAAAGTTTTGAATTACAATATCATTTAACTGTAACTGTACAGAAGTCAAAATGTACTCTTGCAGTTCTAGTAACTGCAAGAGTAGTCATTTTGACTGCTGTACCTAGTTTCTTTTCTGGTATTTCAAGACACTTAGTTTTTTTCATTTCTCACTAGTTTGGATTTTAAATATTAAGGAAAAATTAGACTCCTCTGATATTAAATTGATAATACTTTTATTTGTAATACAGTAAAACCTGTCTATGGCACGGTTCCTTCAAAAAGTGGTCTTTTAGACAGGTGGTCGTCCAATATAGATGGTGCTGTAATACCGTATTTCCGTACGTATTTTGCGCACTTTTTAGCCATTTCTACTAAGCAAAACTTGAGGTGAGCAAAAATAAACGAATTTTTTCAACAATAGAGCTATATTGGTATTGTATTTTATTCTTATCGGATAACTCGATTTACAGGAGTTGTGATTTTATAAGACAGATTTAATACCAATATTTTAAAGATTAATACAATAGCTGCATTTTCTCGATTATAATGTGCACTTTCTTTTTTCTGACTTAATTAATTTGACTCGGTTTTTTTGTTCGCTCCTCAGTTACGTGTATTACATCATGGATATACAAGCGCATCATATCTCTACATCACTTTGGTTTTGGTATTCGTTAGTGTATTCTTATTTTAACTTTAAAAATACTGTATTTTTTACATATTTTCTTAAGTATAATAAGAAAAATTATTAATTAATTAATAAAACGATTTTATTATTTTTTCTCATTATACAATTTCATTACATTCCGCGATTGTCATTGCGGAATCGAAAAAAGAAGGTTGCCTGTAAAACTAATTTTTGCATTAATGCGTTTATTATTTTTTGAGTATTTTGTGTGCGAAAATTACTTGAATATTATTTTTCTAAAAATGTCTTAGAAATAATGTAGGTTGATATATAAACTATTTATTGCACAAGTACAGTACTGTATATGAGCTTCAAAATAAATAAATAAAGAAATAAAAATAAATTTTATCAAACAATGAGATCAGCCGATTAATTGTATCATGTACAATATTATTTTTCTACAAGTATCATGGAAATAAGATAGGTTGATACAGAAGCTATATATCGCACGTGTACTGTATATGAGCTTCAAAATAAATAAATAAAGAAATAAAAATAAATTTTATCAAACAATGAGATCAGCCGATTAATTGTATCTTGTACAATATTATATATCTCCAAGGAAAATACTGTAGGTCTACGGTAAAATAAATTTCGTTTTCACCACAGTTAAACTTCGCCGCTAATTGCTGTTGTGATAACTTTAACATGATCTTCTAATGACAGCACTTTGCATTTCTTTCATTTTTCAGACAATTTCAAACAAACTGAAATGAATTTCTTTTGCTAGACTAATTCATTAACACCTGCACCTAATTTCAAGGGTAGGAGAAGTGNCCGCTAATTGCTGTTGTGATAACTTTAACATGATCTTCTAATGACAGCACTTTGCATTTCATTCATTTTTCAGACAATTTCAAACAAACTGAAATGAATTTCTTTTGCTAGACTAATTCATTAACACCTGCACCTAATTTCAAGGGTAGGAGAAGTGACGAGGTGGGTTCGAATGAGAGTTTAGACTAATTCATTATATTAGGAGGGGGGAAACATTGTTGAACAATAGTTTAGATCAGATATATTCGCAGAAGTGGTCGCTTGTTACAGTTGTATGTTGTTTCGGACCAAAAATCGATGCCTGTGGTTGTGTTACACAGGTGGTCGTTTAATACAGGTAATTTATACGATTACTCTATGGATAAACTATTCCGTGCCAGAAATTTTTGTCCATTTTGACAGGTATGCAGGTTAGGCGACCACCTGTTGAATGCAGGTGGTTGCCTAAGCAGTTTTCACTGTATACCTATAACTGCAGTCTATCACAATGACTACTAGGCTAATTGGCTTTTATGAAAATTTATTTTGTGTTATTGTCAAATATAGTAAAACCCCAATAATCCAAGCCCAATTAACTAAGGTTCTGCATTATCCAAGATTAACCTTTAAATAAATGCATTACTTTTCTTAAGTCTAAATGGATCTTTTAAAGAAAGTTTAAAACAATAATGTGTATTGCAAAATGATTTATTCTTGTTACCATTTATCATTTAACTTCAATATGAGACAAACTATTCATATAAACTATCAATACAATAATACAAAAGTTTTAAGAATAAAAATATGTATATATTAGCCAAATAACAGACATGAGCAAATGTCTGGAAACCCAACCATATGTTTTGTATTAGTCTTTTGTTTCATATAGAATGGATTTGCATAACACAGCACTTTTTCAGAATGTAACTACTGTTATACGAAGGACACCTGTAAACAAAAAGTAATAAAATTTGTTTTAACTGTTTTTAATCCTTCATTGTTTATAATGTTGGTTTTTCAATGTCATTTTTAATTTAGAAAATAAAAAACAAGTCTGCTGGTACAAAGTCCACCAAGTAAACAGGTTGTTGAATTACAGTTGTCCTGTGTCCCAAGTGGCTGAAAAGTGATGAGTTAATAGCTATGTCTGGGCAAGCACATTGTCATGGTGAAGCATCTAGCAACTCTCTCTCCAAATATTTCCAAAGTTTTTTCCCTGATCATTTCCACCATTAGTAAGTTTGAGTTTAGCCTAATGACTCAGTCTCAAATGCTGTTTTCAACATTTTAAATGTCCCCATAGAAAATTTTCCAAGTTTGGTGCAAAATTTCACACAAACTAAGCAACATACAAACTTGCAGTTTTTGCTGTCATTTACCAAAGTTACTGCTAAAAATCAACATAAGCATCATCTACTTAGTTGCTAGTGATTTAGGAATTCTGTGGACAGATCTCATAAGTATATTTAAACAATGCTTGTTAACAAAAAAAACTCACAGTCAAAAAGTGAAATTTCAGACTACTTCAGATTTTTTCCAGTGCCAAAAAATTCCAGGCTAATTCCTAGTTTTTTAGGTTTACGAGATGAATGGGCCCATGATATAATTAATTTTAAATTAAATTCATTAAAGAAAATGCAAGTACTCACTAGTTGTTCTTTATACTTGTTTTCAAGATCTTGCAATGTCCAAGCAGGTGATATTGTCATTGGACTAAGATCATTTTCCAATTCACGTAACCATTTTCTCAAACATCTCATTTGATATCCAACTTCTGTAACAAATTTAATTTTTTTTTAATTGAAAATAATATATTTATCATAAGTATCCACAAAGTCAACTTTTTAAATCATCATCATCATAAAAATATTTTACAAATTAATTCTAGGTAATCAGAAAAACTGTGCTGTTATACAAATAAGTTATTAATGAATTATTAACAATTTGATTTGCCTCACTTTTTCATTCTATTTTCAAAAGGAAATTAAACTGAATATAGAATCCTCATATCTGTTCTAAAGCCATTATTTGTGTCAATTTCAACCTAGTTAATTACAATTGAAACATATACAGTAAAGTTACAAAACTTAAAAATTTTTCCTGTAAGATTATTTTTATCTATAAAATTATTAAAATATGTAAGGAAATTTTACAACATACAATTTGTAATAAAATATTTTTCAACAGAAATAAATAATTTTCCTAAACTTTATTTTTAAAATTTGAGATCTTGATAATTTTATAAACCAATTATGGTATGGTATGGAATAAAATGTATAAAATAATACATTACATATGTATTATTTACTGGTACATAATATTTTGTTTAAAAATATTTTACTCTCTGACTCCATGTACTTAAAAGAAAAGCTGACAAGGGCTCTGCTCTGCATTCACTGCTTTTAACTTCATGCCACAATGGGAGTGTCTCGATACATCATTTGAAGATGAATAAATAAAACTTTTTGTGTTCTTTATATTTAAATTTTGTTTTCTTTTTAATTAATTAAGAACACTATTTTTTTTAGTTAAATGCAATTGAAGTATATTAGCCAAAAATGTTTGTTTGTTTAATTTGATTTAGATAGCATACTTGTTTATTAGAGTTTCAGAACTATGGTGAGTACATAGACAATATTAAATATAGAAAACTTCTCATATATATTTTTGTGTAATTAAAATTATCTACCTAACTAAGTAAAATCAGATAAAAGATTCACAAATTAGTTTAACATGGTGCATTTGAAAAACCTGCATTATTATATAAGACTTTTGGCTTTAACAGACATTCCCATTGCATGAATTATACAGTAAAACTTTGATTTAATGGGCTATCAGTTTTGGTGACTAAGTCAAGAGGTCATAAATCAAACAAATTTTATCTTTGTGATTATCATTGTACCACTTAAAAAAGAAATTGTTAATGGTTTTTTCCTTAGATTTACAGATAGATTTAATTATTAAATTTCCTTATAAATTGCATTATTGAATAGGCAGGAACAGCACTTTTACACTATTTTTTTAAATAAATTCAAATTTTTTTTTCAAACTTAAGAATTAAATCTGTTCAAAGTACGTTTAATATTCTAGTTTTCATTTTTTGAAAATCATTGAAGACATCTTAAAATGTTAGATTAAAATATTCTCTTTATTAAAAAAAAATTTGTTTTATATCATCTGTATGTTTTAAAAAATTTAATTTAATGAATTAAAAAGTGTGAACTATGTTAATTATGTGAACTAATATCTTGAATAAATTAATTATGTTTATTATGATAATTTTTTTAAATTACAATTCATCTTTTATAAAATCCATATCAATGAGCCAAGATTCTAATTCTCCACTCAACTATTAAGAAATGCTTAGTCTTTTATATTACTAAAACTTCTGATGATTTTCATAAGGACATTTCTTTATATTCTTGATTTATTAATGAATATACTCCAAATTTTTATATCATGAAGTACAGACTCCATTTATACATTTTTCAAGAGAAACCAAGAAAAATAATATACAAGTGAGGAAAGCATATAAGCAAAACCAGGGCTGCAAAGTCGGTAAAAAATACTCGACTCCGACAAAATTAAATACAAAGTCATTTTATAGGGGGGTGAAGGCACTCATAGGGGTACCCTATTCTAAACTCTGAAAGGAGCTATTTACCCAAATAGTTTTATAGTTAATATTTTTTAATATTTAACTTACATTAATATTTATTTGTATATAAAAATTAATTTTTAACAAATAGTTAATAAGAGGAGAAAGAGGGTGATAAAATTCTACATCTACATATATTTGACAGCATTTGCACTTCAATTTCACCCTTTCAAAAGAGTTAGTCTAACTAAAATGTGTGCAATCTAGCTAGATACTTCAGCCCCTTGTACAGAAAAGAAAAATATGTACTCTGATTAATTAGTCTGGCTGATTCAGAAAAATAGAGTATTTATTTAGAGCAGGGATAATAAAGAAATAATTCAAAAATATTCTAATTCAATTGGGTCAAAATAATTTACTACTAAACACAAATATTACAAAGAATTTAATAAATTAAATTGATGCATTTTATATTTAAAATGAATAAATTATAACAAAATACAAAGATTTTTAAAAGTTAATAAATATATAATAAATTTTCTTTTATTTAAATAAATAAATAAATAATAAAAAAAAACTAAAGTAAATTTAAAATGCAGGAGTCAGAGTCAATACATTTTTTCCTGATTCTGACTCCTCTGGCCAGAATTTCCTCATGACTCTGACTTCACAGCCCTGAGAAAAACCACTTTTGAATTGCATTCAGAATGAATATAGTCTCAAAGTACAGCACAGCACAATAGTTGCTTAAAATTTTTCCATTTCAAAGTGAATAATACATAAGTGAGGAAACATGCTGTAGAGTATTGAAAAATATGATATATAAGTGCAAAATCATATAAAAATAAAAAACAAATGTTTCATAATGGAGAATGTACTGTGCAGAAAATATTTAATACATTTAAGAGAAACCTCCATTAACAGACACCTCTACCCAATGGATATTTTTACAATCCCGAGACCCTTTAAATAGGACATCTATTATAGTTACCTCTAAATAGTGGATGCTGTCATCCATAACCAACCTTACAAAAAACACAATGTACCACTTTCAATATTCAGAAACAGTTAATTTTGTATAAAATATTTTAAAACAAAAACAAAGAATCTATTCAAATACTCTTTCAGACAATGCATTTTGACCATAGGCATTGAATAAAGACTGGGTAAAAAGAGGACTAGGAGAGGAAGGAAGGTTGTAAAAAAGCTGAACAACACTATCTGTTAAAGACTAATCTGGTTAATTTCTGCATTATTCTTGGAATTAAGATTATGATACCAACCATAAATGCTTCCTGAGTTATTCATTCATTAAACAAGAACTGTAGTAAGATAGTAATGAAAAGAAACTTAAAATGATTATGACAACAACATTTATGCAGTGAAAGTTTAAAGGTCATATTACAAAGGTGATCTGTAGCCACTTTAAAGTGTGAGAAGAAATTTGATATAATATTTGGTAAAACTTATGTCTAAGCTGCTTTGTGGCACTTTAATAAATCATTTATTGAAAAAAGCAAAAATGTTTGAAAAATTACACCTACTTGATAACTACAAAGCAGACAAATCATTATATCAATTTTTATTAGCTGCTTTGATTGTAAATGATGTTATAAATGCAAGAATATCAAATATATTTTCCAACCCTTGAAGTGGCAAGCAAATTACCTTTGTAACTTGACATTCAAACTCTCACAGCCTAAACTGACCTTCATCCACCCTTCAGTTCATAACAATAGTTTCAATTTTCTTTTTCATTACTTCCACCCAAATCGTTTTGTTTAAATTAATAATTTACACTTCAATATACACTCAGACTCATTGAATATTTTACTACTTTAACCAATGTTTTCAACCTGATCAGGCCAATTAATAACTAATCAACATTTATGTTTTGTCATAATTTTTATGTTCTATTTAAAGTATTCTGTCCAATCTGTTTGCTATTTACGATTCAATTAAAATGAGATTCTTACAGCTGAAAAGATTAATGATATAATGTGTATATATATATTTTAATTTCTTAGGATAATAAGCATTCCTGTATAGTTTTACATCTTTATCAGTTTTTGTGCAATAATTACATAATCTAATAAACAACATTCATGTCAATAACTTAAATGTTCCTTAAATTTGTATTAAATATAACCTGATACAAACTTTAATTAGTAATGCATTACTTTCCACTAATAATTATTTCCAAAGAATGAAATTTTTTTTGCTCATTTGCTATAAGATTACTATTAAAAAATATGCTATATTCTCTAGGTAATTAATATAAAATTAAATCAGTCAACAAATTAACTGTTTTTTAAAAAGGATATAGAATTTTGTAGTTGATTATCATCATCATCATCATCAAAATCCATTTACAGAGAGAAATTATTCATTGGATAATTTGCATTGCTCTAAATGTTAAAATCAAGTTTGTAAACTAACTATTATTATTACCACATTTATAATTGGGCACAATATTTTTATAGATTTTAATATATTAAAAAAATCTTAGAGTAAAACTTTCAGTATTTAACATACAATTCATTTGATAAGATCTTTCAATCTGCTCATTTTAGTTATCAATTAGACTTCTAATTATATTACAATTCCTTTGAATTTTTTTCTATTTATATATTGAATTTACTCTTGTGCATAATAAAACTATTTTTGTTTTTTCTCAAAACAGAAATTTAAGAATTTTAACTCTTATTGTAATTGTTTCAACTAAGTGTTAAGCTAATCTTTATTTTGTAGTTTATTCTTTTCCCTCTATGATGATGATGATATCTGCAATAAAACAGGCATCCATTTTACTTTGTTTCCTTGTTCATTCATTAATTTTTTTTATTTTTGAATTTTGAAATTTTTTGTAAAAAAGTATAATTTGGATCAGGGCAATTTTACATAGAACACAAGTTATGTTTCTATTAAACTTCTTAAATGGTTTACAGAAAAATTTTTAAAAAAATGGTTTGTGATTATGTTGTGCTGTTTTATTCAACATTTAACTACTTAATTAAAGAACAACATAAATTNAATATATTTTCCAACCCTTGAAGTGGCAAGCAAATTACCTTTGTAACTTGACATTCAAACTCTCACAGCCTAAACTGACCTTCATCCACCCTTCAGTTCATAACAATAGTTTCAATTTTCTTTTTCATTACTTCCACCCAAATCGTTTTGTTTAAATTAATAATTTACACTTCAATATACACTCAGACTCATTGAATATTTTACTACTTTAACTAATGTTTTCAACCTGATCAGGCCAATTAATAACTAATCAATATTTATGTTTTGTCATAATTTTTATGTTCTATTTAAAGTATTCTGTCCAATCTGTTTGCTATTTACGATTCAATTAAAATGAGATTCTTACAGCTGAAAAGATTAATGATATAATGTGTATATATATATTTTAATTTCTTAGGATAATAAGCATTCCTGTATAGTTTTACATCTTTATCAGTTTTTGTGCAATAATTACATAATCTAATAAACAACATTCATGTCAATAACTTAAATGTTCCTTAAATTTGTATTAAATATAACCTGATACAAACTTTAATTAGTAATGCATTACTTTCCACTAATAATTATTTCCAAAGAATGAAATTTTTATTGCTCATTTGCTATAAGATTACTATTAAAAAATATGCAATATTCTCTAGGTAATTAATATAAAATTAAATCAGTCAACAAATTAATTGTTTTTTTAAAAAGGATATAGAATTTTGTAGTTGATTATTATCATCATCATCAAAATCCATTTACAGAGGGAAATTATTCATTGGATAATTTGCATTGCTCTAAATGTTAAAAGCAAGCTTGTAAACTAACTATTATTATTACCACATTTATAATTGGGCACAATATTTTTATAGATTTTAATATATTAAAAAAATCTTAGAGTAAAACTTTCAGTATTTAACATACAATTCATTTGATAAGATCTTTCAATCTGCTCATTTTAGTTATCAATTAGACTTCTAATTATATTACAATTCCTTTGAATTTTTTTCTATTTATATATTGAATTTACTCTTGTGCGTAATAAAACTATTTTTGTTTTTTCTCAAAACAGAAATTTAAGAATTTTAACTCTTATTGTAATTGTTTCAACTAAGTGTTAAGCTAATCTTTATTTTGTAGTTTATTCTTTTCCCTCTATGATGATGATGATATCTGCAATAAAACAGGCATCCATTTTACTTTGTTTCCTTGTTCATTCATTAATTTTTTTTATTTTTGAATTTTGAAATTTTTTGTAAAAAAGTATAATTTGGATCAGGGCAATTTTACATAGAACACAAGTTATGTTTCTATTAAACTTCTTAAATGGTTTACAGAAAAATTTTTAAAAAAATGGTTTGTGATTATGTTGTGCTGTTTTATTCAACATTTAACTACTTAATTAAAGAACAACATAAATTTAAGATTTGATTGATTTTATCTGCAAAGGAAAATTAGCCATTGTATCATTTGCATTGAAAATTTATTGAAACAATCTATGAATTTAAACAATCCTTAATTTTTTTCATTTGAAAGAAAACGTGTTCTTATTTCTTTTACACTAGAAATAAATTATTCTTACCTTGAGAAATGCCATCTTCATTTTGCTGAGGTTTATGGGGATTAACAGCTTGTTCCACTGCTTCCCATTTATTGTTTAATAAATTCAGTCTACGATTAATTTCATCTTTCATATCAGGATAACGCTTATCAAGATGCTGAGCTTGTTCATTAAATAATTTGCATCGGAAGGCTACTTTCTGAAGTTCTTCAACAGTTGACTATACAAATAATAGTATAATAATAATTTCAATAAAATGTAAAATAATGATAAATATAAATATTAAAAACAAAAAATTCATTGCTTAAAATATTTAATCTTTTTGTTAATTTCTTGAAAATTTTATCATCATCAATAATACTTCAGTTTAATATAAAAGTTATTATTGTTTCAATTAAATTTTTACTATATAGAACCTTTGGAGATTAAAGTGTTTAATTAATATTTTTCCCCCCCAAAAAAATTAAAAACATGGGTAAAAAATGGAGTAAATATGGGATTATGAATATAATAAAAATTTTATCTTTCATAATTTATATATATTTACAATGTTTTAAAATTTATAAAAAAGATTAATTTAAATAAGTTTAATACTAAAGAAATAAATTTTAATATGATTTATTTATAAAACCAGAAAATAACTTCATAAATTCATTTTATGAAGTTATTTTCTGCTTTTGTACATTTACTGTTATTTATTTATTGTATTGATTTATTTTTTCATTTATTTAATATACACAATTATTGTAAAAATCTTTTAAATTTAAAATGAAACGTATTCAAAAAACATTGCATTCCATTTTGGAACTGCAATCGTAAGCCTGAAGATCGCCTATAATAAGTAGGTTGAAAATGTTTCAGAATAAAATAATTTATGCTTGGCAAAAAATTCAGGTGTGTTGATGTAATTAAATTCATTTGTTTAATATCTTAAAAATTTTATTCAAATAATCTAAGAATTAGGATATAATTTATCAGAAGTAAGAAAGCAAAAATGTTCTCATTTTTGATCAACTGTTTCTAAAATCTTCAATACAGTAGAACCCCTCTAATCCGTCACCTTTGGGACTGGGGGTATGGTCGGAATGCAAAAAAGTTCGGATTATCAGAAAAAAGTAAAATAAACAATATTCTCTCTGTCCAGTCTTTGTCGCACTGCTAATTTTTCATTTAATGAAAGAGTAACCTGTTTACGTTTCACTCCTGGCATGTTGAAAACACACACAATGTAAAACATATACTGTAACGAACACAGAAGAACGCTACGGATGGTGAGTTACTGACGAGTTGGGACAAGTTTCTCGACTCCGACCACGGTCGGATTAACTGGAGTGACGGACTAGCCGAGGGCGGACTAGAGGGGTTCTACTGTAACATTAATTCCTATTTTATCGGATATACTATCCATTACAATACATCGGATATACTATTTTAAGGATATACAAATCAGAAATATCAATATTTCATTATTAATTTAATTTTATCATTTTGACATGTGCCTCTTCCTGCTATATACTGAAAATTTAAAATATCATCTGGTTGTTTTGGTAAGTACAGTGAATTCAAGAAATAATACTTAAATTAACTACTTTTTAGAATTAAAATCCTGAATAAATAAAAAAAAAGTGAAAAAGCAATTTATTTATTGCACATAGAAGACTTCTGAACAAATGCAGTATAAATATTATATAATGAAGCATAATAAATGTTTATTAAACAGAAAATTCTTTGAGTAATATGAAAAAACAGATAAATCAATTTTATAGTGTTTTATTTTTCCATGAAAAAGTAGAATAAAGTATATGAGTAGAATGAGACCAATAAAGATTACTTTGTATTTTATTATTGGTTTTCTAAATGATAATGATTTTAAACTAAAAAATACATCATAAATAATATTTCTAATATGTTGTAAGAATTCATGAAATATTTGCTTAATAATCAAAAATTAAAGAGTGATCATTCTGATATATTGCACCATCATCTTTATGGTTTTATACTACACCTGATGGTAGGTTAATATTGACATTAATATAATAAAAATTCAGTACAACTCTCACATTTCTAACAGCTGTACTATAGTGCTAAGGAATGTCATAGTACAGAAAACAGTTTAATTCAGTATGGGTCATATACTGTTTGTAGTGATATTATGATGTGTAAATTACTAAATATTTTATTGGATGTATTGATTTGGCTTGATTGTGTTTACTGACAGAAGTACTGATACCTGATGTACTAAGAAAATGTGTGTGTGTTTAATTACTGAAATATTTTAGTAACTGCTTGGTGTCCTAATATATAGATCTTTATTCACATCTCTCTTCATATGAGCTATAAAATATACATATCATATATTGAAAGGTTAGTGTCTTGATGAAAGTGGTATCATCACAGCTAAAATACATCATTAATACATTGTAATTCAGGTTCTATACAATTTTGAATACAGACTTCATAATATCAAGTGTCAAAATGATCTTGTAATATATAAAATGATGATGAATTAGTTATTTTGTTAAAAGTTATATAAGATAATAATTATGATAACAGTGTAACTTATGAAAGGCTATTAAAAAAAATATTAGCATATCTTCTGTTACCGAAGTCAGAAGTGATGCTTAATATCATTTCATAAAATTTTCCATCTATGTAAGATGATGTACACACACTCAGCAATAGTATATAAATCAAAAAACAAAACACCTTAATTTGCTGAGAAAAAATTTAATGTAAAGCTAACGTTTTCAGCCAAATCAGTTGGCCATCGTCAGGCTAAGAACATTCGAATATAAATAAAATAGAACAAAAATTTAAATACAAATAAAATAAAATAACGAGCGAAATATATATATAAATGTATACAGACTAATAAAATAAATAAAAATTATTGTTACAAATAACAAAAAATGTATACGAAAAAATAAGCATAGGTTAACTAAATATTAAAACGTTATATAGAAATTCAGTGAAATGCACTTTATGCGAAAAAATATTAAAATCGCCGCAATAAATTAAGATTTGTCCAATCGTTTGATAAAGTATTTCCAGGCCGAAGGCAACCCTTCAGAATCTCTAGAATTGATGCATGAATCATGCAATTTGCTTTTATATATTTCAATTTTTTCTGCGCAATTCGCCAATGTCGGTGAATGTACCGATTTAATAATTTCTGCTTCGTCCCATTTGACGATTGAGCCTTCAACTTGCGCCATTTGCGATAGTATAGTGGCACTAGATCCCTTNGTCTGTATTCTTTTATAGCCAAAGATTGCAGCGCCACAGCACTGGCGAAAATTTAAATTTGCCGACTGGAATTCTTTCGGATGATCGATGCTCTACTGTAGTTCAATTTTGTAACTGTGCATTTGTCAAAAGTTTAGTTATGTTCCTAAAAATGAGTAAGTCAATTACATTAAGTAATCATTAATATAGGTCAGGGAAGGCAAACCTATAACATGCCATGCCCAAAGTGATATAATGAGAGAAACTATCTGACACACAATATATCATAACATTTCATTAATTTTTTACTGTGAAATTTGAGCTTACCTTAATTTCAGTTTTTATTTTGATTTTATAATCAGTTCAGTATATCATCATCCTCTTCAAGTAATTTCTTTTAATTTATTCTAATTAAAGCATATTTATTTCATTTCTTTAAAAATTATTATTCAAAGTCAAACTTTGGCATGCATAAACACAGACTCAAAAAGGTCTGTCATTCCTGATATAAAAAGAAAAGCGATTTCACAGTTTCCATCTTTAAGTAAAAAAATAAATTTAAAAACTCATGCCAATATTTGTATAACTTATGGATACAAATTCACCGAGTTGAAATACAAACTTATGGATACAAACTCAGTGAATTTGTATCCATAAGTTATACAAATATTGGCATGAGTTTTTAAATTTATTTTTTTATTCCTGATATAAGTTATCTAATTAATCTTCTGTTTATAAAAGAATGAAAGAAGAGTAAAGACCAATGTTTAATTTTTTAAATTTTTTTCAATTATTAATGTTTCTGCTAATCCATGTTTTACTGTATAAAATGAATCATAAAAAAAACCTTCATGTCATAAAAATCTCATAATACATAATTTTAAAAACTATTGAATTGCTAACCTTTCAAACTTAGTTTTAGTAGGCTTACTAGGTCATGTGGTTGAAATAGTCTTTATTTAAATTCTAAAATTCTGTAAATTTTGTTTATGAACTGATGCAATTGATTTCTGTTATTGAATATATAAATTATGAAATTTTCCTAGTAAAAGTATTATTTTAAATAATTTGTTAATGATAAATGATTTGAAATAATATGAACTGGTGTAATCATTTAATATTGCTTCCTACCAATTTACAAGTGACAAATCCCATGCAATCAATACTTTGTAGAAGAGAATGCTAACCTTTTCCATTCCAATAGTGCTGCTACTGAGACATCAATAGTATAAACTAGCATTGGTTGGTACAATAATTTCAAAATATCTCATTGTACAATTATATATTGTTGCCACAGAAAAGTTCAGCAGATTTAGTGGAAAAAAGTGATCAATTACATTGTTTACAGTAGATAGCTACAGTGTACAGCTTAAGTGCACATCCAAGAGGTAATCATTTAATTTGTGAACAGGAGTTAAAATTTACCACAAATGTCATCTTTGTAATCTTCTGGCCATTTGTCTTCCTCAACATACTCTTTCTTAAACTTCTCACTTTTTTTTTGCTAGCATTGTACCCATGCATTAAAAGTGTCTCAAAAGCCTCCTTTTGACAGCATGCAAAGTGTTGTCATCATGGCTATGCAAGCTAAGTTGTCAAATGCAAAACATTTTCCTTTCAGCGTTCTCTTCAAACACAGAAAGGAAGGAAAAAAATTCACAAGGTGTTAATTCTGAGGAATATGGCAATAGTATGGGGGACAACTTGAGTGATACTTTAGTAGAGAAAAATGAAAATAAATATGATACTGAAAGTAATAGTGATGATAACATAATAGTGCAAGAAAAATGACAAATATCATCAATATTGTTCTCAATAGCTTGTAACGGAAGCACTTCTGTATAAGATAAATGACATTATGATGATGTCACAAAATATTAATAGTTGCCAGTCACTCAAAAAAATTTCCTGAAGTGTAATTTTAGATCTAGTATTGAGTCCAAATAACAATCAAAACTTAAACATTTAAAAAAATTTTTTGATTAAATATATACTTACATAAAGATTTTGAACATAATTTTAGCTAAATATTTATTGCTTCTTTTCTAGGATGGAGTTAGTGTGGGATTAAACAACAAATAGCTTGTCTTGATTAAGGAATTAAATACAGCTGTATTTCATTATCCAAACATCTCTGTTCTTGAAAACAATTCAGATATTGGAAAAGTTTTTCCATCATTTCTTATAGGAAAAAAGTCTAACTTTCCTAATCCATCCAAACAATTCCAACCAATAACACAAATTAAATTAAACCACTGCAAAAAACCTATTTGCCTATCAATCCATATTTTCAGTATTATATTAAATATTACAAATTGAATTATGACTATTTACAAAAAATTATAAAAATTTTTCGAGTCTATCTTTCATCCTTTTAACACACCACAGAAGTAACAATATATTGGCTTGGATAAACTTCCACAGAACACATGATAAATTATAACGAAAACACACAAAGTTAAAAATGATCAAAATGCCGACCTTTTATTTGAAGATTCGGCGTCCTTTAACATTAAAACAATGGTTACAATTTCTGATCATAACTACCATGTTCTTTAGCACAATATATAACTGGTTCGGATCCTCTGGTGGCGATTTTGGGTAATCATAACATCACGTGCTCTGTGGAAGTTTATCCAAGCCAATATACTGTTACTTCTGTGGTGTGTTAAAAGATTGAAAGATAGACTCGAAAAATTTTATAATTTTTTTGTAAATAGTCATAATTCAATTTTTAATTGAAGATATCCTGGGTTGTTCATGTTATCATGTATGATGTTATGTTAAATATAACTCCAATTACTGCTTTTACTTTCCTGGCTCTGTTACATATAACAGAGGGAAAGTATGGCAATCAATCAAAAAATGAGTCCCTAAGATTTTTGCATTTTTGGACTCAAGGAACCCTAAAATATCAAGAAATACAAAAAAAATTTGAGGTTTTTTTCTGTATATATGGTTATTAGTGTGAGACTGACTGAGTGAGAGACTGCGTGTGAGACTGACTGACTGAGTGTGTGTGTGTGTGTGTGTGTGTGTGTGGGGGGGGGGCATGATTCTGTTAACCCTCTTTGAAGCTAACTCCTGTGCTTTTTTGTCAAAAATTTCTGAAATTTTGCAAGGAGGTTTGTGTATTAGGGGCTTGATACTATTAAATTTTGGTGGTTAAAGGTTGAGGGGTGAGGCGATAGAGGGGATCACGGGTCATATCTCAAGTAGGGTTGGACTTAATGATTTTAATTTTACTTATTATTAGCATTTACAATTTTTTATAAACTCATCTCTATACTTGAAATTAAGCTTTTTGTAATTTTATCATAATTAAAAATATGAAAAGTTTTTAAAATAAAATACCATAACAAATGGCATTCTCAAGTAATACAAGTAATGTTCAAATGAATTCACATTCATCTATTAGTGGATACATCTGATGACTACAGTATAGTTATACTTTCAACTGACATCTATCAAGTGATTTTTGAAGGTCTTGATAATTAACTACTGGTGAAATACTTCAATGACTATAGTGCTTATATAAAACAGAACAATTAACACCTAAATGCTAATTCCATTCCAGCACTGAATGAACAAAAAATTTTAATACTCAAACGTTTTTGGCCATCTTTTAGAGGCCCTCCTCAGGAATGTATGAAACACACAAAAAAACAGTTCTATCATTTGAAAATTTCTAACCATCGAATACAGCTGTGTTCCAAATTTTTTTTTTTTTGGTTAATTGTTCTGTTTAATATATAGTTCCAGTTTACTTGTGCTAGTGCTTATATAAATCAGATATATCATATCCACAAGAATTTTCAACAACATTAACATTTAACTGCTGATGATGGCTACATTACTATATAATGTTAGTATATGTGTTATTGTTCTTATGACTTTCAGTATGAAAAAAAACTTTCTAGTAAAAAACACAAATTATCACTAGTTCATTGATCAACTTTGTGGTGTACTATGTACGACATCATACCAGCATAAAACTATTTGCATTCCTTTATTTAAATATATATTGTTAGATAAGTCAGAACATGTATAACTATACTGTTGTCATCAGATGTATCTCACTAATAAGTGATGTTCAAATGAGTTCACATTTACCTAATTACTCATGTAACAAACACATTCTTACAGTATGTAATACTGAAGAGAAACCATTAAGTCGAAGTAATTCAAAATATATTTATATTAGAGAAAATAATAAAAAATGTGTCAATACTACAGTGGTTACTTGGTTTGCTACAGTTCAAGACAATTGACATTTGGAATAAATATGTACCAAAATCATTTGGTTTATGAATTAAAAAGAAAGTGACAGAATATGTTTATAATTTGAATCCCAATAAAATAATAGTGTAAATGTAGATGAAAATTGGAAAGAATTGTTAAAGACAGCATCTTAAATAAGTATAGTTATTATAGAAAAAGATAATTTTAAACTATGTAATCTGTAAAAAAAAAAGTAAAAAAGATTTGCTGTGGAACTAGGATGCCAATAAAAGATTGTGAAGAAGTCATGCAATCATATTACAGCAAAAAGTTGTTGTTAAAGATAGAGAAATAGGTAACATTACATCTAAATTTTTTATTTTTACAAAAAGGAAAATTATTTGGTGAGTTAGTTAAGAATTTCCAGAAAACATGGTTTATAAGATATTTTAATATTTTGATATATTTCATGTAGTAAATCTTAATAGACTATGTTAAGTAACATTTTATAAATTTTAAGAATTAGTTCTTGAAAATATTTTTTGGAAAATGGAAAACGTTTTTTAATGAGTTATTTAAACAAATATTTTCAAAGATATTTTAGTAATTTGATATCCCATGTAGTAAAACTTGGTTGGATGTGAGACAGTATTTTAGGGAAAATAAAATAAAATTCTTTTGTTACATTAAATACTAAAAGTTAAATCAGAAATAATTTTAAGAAATATCTATTGGAGTTTGACAAGGTAAATGTGTTTTGCAACTTTTTATGACAAAAATTTTTTTTTGTAAAACAGTGTCAAATCAACTTTTAATTTAAAAGGCAACTGAAAGGAGCAAAAGAGCTCAAAACACATCTTGCATGTATGGTTAAAGGCCTGAAGATAAATAATTCTGTAAATCAGGGCAACCTTTTTCTATGTAAGGGCTGCATTTCAAAACTTTTGAACTGATGCAGGCTGCATACAAGATAAAAGAGGGGAGGGGGGAATGCCAGTAAATCACAATTATTTATTCATATATAATTATAAATTGGAATAGGTATACTTAATTTAGCTTTTGAAACTGATGTAAACATAATATATTGGAAATATTTGGTTAAATATTAGTCACTGCTAGTTTTAAGTTAGTTTCTATGTAAGTCCGTTAGCTGGCTTCTTGTTTTAATTTTTACTAAATTCATTGCGGGAAAAACTATTCACATATAAGTTGTAGAAAATAAAATTTGAATTTTTGCTGCATACTTCCTCAAGCTGGGAAATTGATATACAGTCGATTCCGCTTAATTGAGATACATTGGGACTAATCCATTTTGGCCCAATTAAGCGGCTGCCCCAATTAAACAAACTAATAAATTCTATAATCAAATATCTAATATGTAGGTAAAAAATAATAATTAGGTACCTATTTAATGCTTTATTAAGCCAAAAACACAGATAATATTTGAACTATAAATTTGCCAGACTCACAATGATAGATAACCGATTCACATAATGCTAGTGTTGCCAAATATTAGTAGTGATGTACACAAGGGTTGACCATTTGATCCATTCCTGATTGAACAATTTTTCCTTTCTTTCTTCCTTTCAAAAGGGAGAAAGAAAAGGGTTTGCCCAAAAATCATTTTATGGTCTTCCTTTGAGCACAGTTTCCTTTACTTGGAGATGGGCCACTTTGGCAGGAGTGTCCGTAGAATCCGCAAGCTCAATGCTAATCTCGACGATTGGATGGCTGCTGTCTGAATCTAGACATAATTATGCACACAATACTTTCCAAGGGAACTCTAGCTGTCTTCCAACTCAGTCAAGAGACCTCAAAAAATTGTCCAGTGATCTTTGTCCCTTTACTTTTAAGGGGATTGTCTGGTCCAATCCAGAGCAGGGTCAGTAACTTGCATTCAGGTCCACCTCAAACAAAATCCCCATGTAATACATCCCTCTATGCTGACCCCTCCAGAAAAACCAAACTGCCCAAGCAAAAGACAAAATTGCTTTGTCTCTGCCAACTGGTAGGTCTACACGACATTAGTGTACATAGTGCCTACATTTTCAGAAGATTACTAAAATATATAAAAAATTGCTGAATTCCTTTTCTGCTACTGTTCCAATTAAGTGAATAAATTGTGTATTAATTTATTAGTTTGGTTTCTGTTCTTTGAAATTTAGCCCAATAAAGCAGCTGCTCTGATTAACTGGTGTCCCAATTAAATGGAATCGACTGTATTTATTCATATTTTATGCAATGCTGGCTGCAGGTTGCCTATCCCTGCTGTAAATGATTCACGTTGGATTTTAGCACCAACTTGAGCACATCTTCACAGATATGAAGTTTTCAAGTAGTTCTAAATTCATTAGCCAATATTCCCTTTGGAATAAAAGCAATGTTTGATGAAATTACATTATTGCCTTAGACAAAAATGAAAAACATTGTACAGGTAACCCCCGTATAACACGGAAGTTATGTTCCAAAAAATTGCCATGTTATGTGAATCCGTGTTATACGAAACAAAGAACTAGTACGAAAAGGGGAGGGTTAGGTTCCAAAAATTAAAAAACATGCTATTATATTTTCATAATTAAGATAAATATCTTTATTAAAATTTTCTTAAGTGATACATATTAATATAAATTAAACAATGTTTTCTTCATCATCACTAAGCACTATTAACCAAGAGCAACATATCCTTCCTATTTTCTTTTTGGCAAGATATCCTAATCCTCTGAGCATTTTTCTGCATTATCTTCAGATCCATGCTCTACCTTTTGCAAAAAATATATTTTAGATTGCTTGCTTTTAGTTAAAAGATCTTTATAAATTTCCTTATATGGTGCTAAGCACTTATGAAGAATAAAGCAAGTATG
>NW_019384409.1:0-29434 GCF_000671375.1 Centruroides sculpturatus | reverse complement strand
TGGGATCCCTCGTATGACTGGATCTAGTTTCAAGAACTCTCTTGAGTCGATCGCGATTAAATCTCGTTTCAGTCGAGATTGAAACGGTCGATGGAGGTTATATGCGAACGGCGACAAGTGGAACATGGCGAACGGGGCATAAGGCTCTAGTTTAGTAGTGTTACAGAGTATAATACGTATATTTTCGTATATTTTTTAAAAGAAACAAAACTGCTGAGAAATGTTACGTGTGTTTAACAACGGGTTCGGAAAACTTTGAAAATGTTAACAACAGGTTCAGCCGAACCTGTGCGAACCCGCTGAATATCACCACTGTATAAGGGTTACCTGTATATCAATCTACTCAATAATAATAATTCTTATTTCTAATAGTAAAGATGTCTTTTTAAAGTTTTCTATACTGTCAAGCATGCAATATTAAATTTCTATAAATAATGCCAGGTATCTCTGCTAGTTCTATATAATATTGTTCATGAATTCTAAAAATCATTGACAGCAGTTTTTTTTGAGCAAACTTTAAATCTTAAGATCCCACAAATATTTTTTTTGTGGAAGTTTTTACTTTCCACAAAAAAAATATTTGTGGGATCTTAAGATTTAAAGTTTTCTCAAAATAATTTTTATTGCAAATTTCGTTCATTAACTTATTATAAATAATTTACTGAATGAAATTAAGTGTTATTGTTTCTTGTAATTTTCATTAAGATCCTAATTTTATCTCAAACTTTTTAAATTTTTTAAAAAAATAGGAATTTTTCAACTTCTATTCATAAAAAGAATAATCAAATCAAATAAAAATCAATCAATCAATTTATTACATGTGATTCAGAATTTTATTTATAAATTCAATCTGAGAACAATAATGAATTTGTAATACATGTAGTCACAATAATATATGAAATATATTTCAGTCATTAATCATATAAATTAATTCAAACAGTGAATCAATAATTATATGCAATGATTATAAAATTATTCAACAACAATAATCTTATAAGAAGTTTTTTACATTACTTCCTCTACTTTTCATAGCAGTTCCACCATTGTTGCTCCATCAATCTCATTCCTTAGAAAAAATGTTTTTTAATCAAGAGAAAAGCCACACATTTATTGTTTTCTTCAGTTTTTGCTCTATGGAAATCATTGTTAACACTTATTTATCTTGGCCTTTTTCTATAACAATCCACAAGTAGACACACTACTGAGACAAAATATCTTCATATCGCATTAAAAGCCTTTTCAAATGAATTCTGACTCCTCATACATTTTCAGAAAAACTAAATTGCACCCATTACTCTTTTTTTGATACAATATACATCTAAACTGATTCAATCCTTAATTACAAAACAAATACAACCTTACTTAAATCAGCAAAGGAACATTTTAATAAACAGGCTAACACTTTAAGCAGCCTTCAATGGCCATTAGACTGTTCTAGAGCAGTGGTTCCCAATTAGTGGTATGCGTACCCCCGGGGGTACGCGAAATTGCATGAAGGGGTACGCACGGCAATCTAAAATCGGCCGATTTAAAATTTAAATGCATGAGATGAAACAATCAAAAAATAATAATGGTTGGACCATCAAAAATTCAGCAATTTACAACACGATGTGGAATGCACAAATTCGTTTATTTATAACTAAAAACATTCCCGAAATTTCATTGTTAAAAAATGCATTTGTGACAATACCTAAATTCACAAGAAATAAAAATTGTACAATTATCATTATCATGTCAGTGAAGCAGCAATAAAATATTTACTACCATTTTGCACAACATACCTCTGCGAGAGCGGATTTTCGCCATGACAAACGTGAAAACTAAACATCGTCACTGACTTCAACTCGAAGATGACTCGAGACTGAAGCTGACCCAAAAGCAACCAGATTTTACAAAGTTGTGCAAAGAAAATCGTGCACATTTGTCACGTTAAAATTAAATAACCTTATGTTATTTTCATTATTACTGTATTAGAATTGTATTTTAAAGGTAATAAATGTAAAAAAAAACATTCTATTTATCACTTGCTGTCTACCCACAGCTTCGCCCGCATTATATCGAATTTTCTCGTGGGAGTAAGATATTTTCTCGCAGTAAAATGTAGCCTATGTCCATCTCCAACGTGTAAGCTATCTCTGTGCAAAATTTTATTAAAACCTGTTCAGCGGTTTAGATGTGAAAAGGTGACAGACAGACAGCAATACCTTCGAATTTATAATATTAGTATGGATTAATATGAATTTCTGCTATAAGGGGTACGCGAGTTTGAGCTCTTTCTTGAAGTGGTACGCAGGAAAAACTAATTGGGAACCACTGTTCTAGAGGATCAAGTGTTTTTTTAAAGGTTATAATGGAATTTGGAACATCAAATGTATAGGAAGCAAACAAATTTAAAAACAAGCATGCATTATGATTGGTCTTATTAGTAATATAAGAACATATCTCATGCATCCTATTTAGTAATATCAAAAGCGCTCAGCAACTAAATAATAAGAAACAAAACACCTTTTTTGCCGAGAAATAAATATAATTTGAAAAAACAAACGTGGAACGTAAATTTACGTTCCATTTTTTCGACCTGAAGATGGCCTATTAACTAGGCTGAAAACGTTTGTTTTTTCAAATTATATTTATTTCTCGGCAAGAAAGGTGTTTTGTTTCTTATCATCCTATTTAGTTTGGCTATATTAGTAATACAGTATAAGAACTTACAATCATAATGCATTGCTTGGTTTTTAAATTTGTTCACTTCTATACTTTGTTATAATTTGAAAAAACATTCAAGGATTGAATGTTTTTTAAAATTATAATAACCATTATCAGGCTGTTCTAGAGAACCCCATTGAAGATAGCTGAAAAGGTTAGCTGGCTTATTGAAATATTGTTCTACTGATTTAAGTAAGATTGTATTGTTTTTCTATTCTTTGATGCAGTAGGAAAGACAAAAAGACAACAGTTAATGGTGTGATGATAAGTTAGCAGAGCTATCATGTTCAAAACTATAATAGTGCGAGTAGGAGAATGTAAATCACTATGCACGATAATAATGGCACAGTCTATAGAAAAAAACTTGCACTGCATTGCATATAATTTTTTATTCACCCTTATAATAAAACACTTGTAAAATAAAAAATAAAGTATAATTTGAAATACTCACTTTTACTACAGTCTTATCATCATCTTCAGTATTAACGACTACAGTAGATTGAAGTTTATGAAGCCAGTCATGCAACTGATTAAATTGCTGTATAAATTCAGTAAAAGACCATGTATAATCTGGTGACACAACTTCACCATCTAAAGATAATTCACCACTAGCTTCCTAAAAATCAAAATTTAATAAAAAGTTTATAAAAACTCTAAATTTAAATTATTACTTAGATAATATGCATTTTTATAAAATTATTTCTAATTATCCAATTAAAAAATAAATAAATATTCAAATCAGAGAACATAAAAGAACTTTCTAAATTTGCTGTACAAGATGTTTCAAAAGTGACTAATATGTTGAAATTAGATATATAAAAACTTTAAAATGTTTATTATTGGCATCATGGTTTTGACTAAGTACCAGTAAGAAGGTTTATGGACATTTTTTTGGAGGTTACAATTAAAGAAACTGTGCACCATGACATTCTCAATCAATTCCTCAAACCTCAGTTTCTTCAGGACAGTATTCTTAACATGATAACTTTCAACAGGACCATACCATTATGCAACAACTCTTCAAAATTATCACATCTACTTCCCAATGATTGGAATGGGCATAGAGGACCTCAGTCACAAGCAGCACATTTATCTAATTTAAACACGCTGATTTTTTTGCCTGGAAATTCATAAACATTGAAGAATTCCATAGAAAAATTAAGAGATCTAGCTGATCTTCAAAATTGTATGACTAAGATAGCATCTAAAATGCTAGAATGTGTGTTCCATAAAACATACTAATCTCTGCAGAGCTCAAAACTGGTTGTTTTGAGATCTGTAAAAATATTTGTGATGATCATTTAAAAACTAAATCAGGCTCACATCCTGTGTATTTTATTTAAATATATTTTTTCCATGTTTGAAATATTTTCTTTTTTATAAAAATTCTTATTATTTTGCAAAATCTGTAGTCATTTTTGAAACATCCTGTATTTCTTACAAATTTTCCTCTCATCTGGTGTCTATGAAAAAAATTTAGATATTAAATCACTGGATTGCTAAAAAGGTATATAACTAGCTGTAAAATAATGAAAATTAGACAATCTTATTTCCAATGTTTTCACAGTTTAATCAGAGTGAAAACAGTGATTTAGTAGTGAATAAGCCATCAATATAACTGCTCTCTTTAAATAATAATAAAAATCACAGAGAAACTAATATTTATGGCTATTTCTAGCATCCTCAAAAAGAAAAAAATATTTAATAAAAGAGAATTTTAAATAATTGAAATAAAAATATTTGAAATGCTGTTTCTTTATATCAGTTTATTTGACTTAATAAAGTTTAAACAGTTTAACAATTATACTTAAATTATGTCCAAGAACCAAGTTCATATTATAACTAATACATGTAAAAAAAGCACATATAAATATCACAGAATATTGTTCCTAACAACCTAATTTAATTACTCACTTCTACAAGTTCATTCACACTGTCATTCATACAGTCACGTTAGAGATCCTGTATTATATGAATTGTCATTGTTTATAAGGATTGAATAAAAAGTAAACATTAAAATTTTGTTAAAAGTTGAAAATGCAATTGAAACTTACAGATCAACAGTAATGAAATAAGTACAAAATGAATTATGACTATTATTAAGGTCGCTTATCCTAAAACCTGCACAAATTTCAGTGTTTAAAATTAATTTATTTTAGTATTTTTGTGTACAAATAGGTTGCTTAACATTCAGATGGCATGATCAGAACCACAATCAGCTGCAATTTGAACTTTAGTCTTAACCCATTCCACTAACATTTGGAAGTGGTCAGTTTTGAAGTGGAAAAGTTTAGTCTTGATCAGTTTTGAAGTGGAAAAGAATTGGTTGGGAAGCTGATATACAAAGGAGTTGGAACTCCTTTGTAGATCAGCTTCCCAACCAACCCTTTTTACAAACTTTTTGCTTTGGTTGATCCTAAAATCTCACAGTCAGTCTGTTGTGAAATGTTGGCTTAACAGGAGATGTACCAAATTCCATAAATGGTCCATTTTGGCAAATATATGTCTTGAGCACAATGAGCAGTGGCCATTTGCTAGAAGACATAGCCAGTATTTCTTTAGAAAGAGTACTGGCCTCTTCTGAATGCATTCATTGCTATTCATTTCTTTGGTGATAGAGAACCGTGAAGGGACAATGAAGGGCTATGAACATCCTCTTAGACTGACTGCATGCCAAACCAGAATCTTTAGTGAATACTTAAAGTGTCATTTGAATTTGACTTCGGGATCCACATCTAGCCCTTCTTTGTTGAAAAACTGATCATCATCAGTCCATTCATTTCCATCATAAGTGAAATAAGACTTGTCATCCATAACTACATAAATATTGATGCTTTTGAAACTCCATAATGCAGCTTCTGCAGAAAAGTTTTTTTGACAAGTTGCTTAGTTGCATATTAGGGTTTTTCAAATGGGATCTCGGCTGTTTTTTTAACCTGGGAAATCCCACAAATTTCTTAAAAAGTTCACTTTTTTTCTTATTTTGTGTTAAAGTTGAACAAATAGAAAGTATAATTAATATCCATAAACTGTCAGAATACATTTGCATTTATTAATTTTAAGCCTGCTTATTAGATTTTTAAATTTTTGTTTGTTATGACATCTCACAGATTGTCAATAATCAATATGTATTTGTGGCAGGACTCTGAAAATTCTTTACTTGTCAGAACCTGTAATATCTGGAATACTTGCACCAATGCTGTCTTAATTTTAAATATGCCCAATAGCTTCAATAACTGCATTATGCCAGGTTGTGCAAATTGGGCAAGGATAGAAATGAGTACAACAAATCAAGAATATTTAAGAGCAAAAGAAGTACTGCAATGCATCTCAAAAACAAACTCGAAATCTTTGAGGTGAAAAAACACATAACATTTGACTTCTCTTAAATGCATTAAAGAGAATTCCACCCACATCTATTGAATTGGAAAGGGCATTTTCAGTAGCAGGACTTTTCATTATTAATTAAAATAATAACCAAATTGAATGATCGGAGCATTGACCATCTTTGGTTTTCAAAATCTTATAATGCAAAATAATAATGTAAATTTTTATGTTTTATTTAAAAAACAAAAATTACTTTTTAAGTTCATTTTTTCTTTAAATTTTCAACTAAATTCAAAAGATGTTTTTTTGTAAGCAGTTTCCAACAAACTTTAATAAATTTTTTCTATTTTTGAAAATTTCTACATAGTTTAAAGGGGTAATTTTAATATATATTTTACAGAGCATTATTAATATTATGATTTTGGAGGTTGCAGAACATATTAAATTGAAAACTGAAAACTTTTTAAATTGAATATTAAATTAAATTGAATATTAAATTGAAAACTTTTTAAAACTGAAAAATAATTATATTATTCAATTTCAAGGTATTTTTTATATCTTAAAAATAATTAATTATATCTTGGGATCCAGTTCACTTTTTTCCTGAAATCCCGGGACAAGAAAAAGATTACGAAATGAGAAACCCTATTGTGTATTATAGAGCAGACTTTTGCTTCTTGAAAATCACTTGCCATTCCTTCTGAATCCAGTGAATATGTCCATGTGAAATTTTTAACTTCCCATTTTTAAGTGTTTGTCCAACTTTTCCCAAGGCTTCCTCCTCCAATTTGTTGTTCTTCCTTTCAGTCATTTTCCTCCTCTTTTGACCACTTCCTACTCTTCTTTCCTCTATTTCCCTTATCTATCTTTGAAATGTTGCTGTACACTATGCCATGGAATTCTCTTTGCATGAAATGTTTAACCATACAAGATTTCACATTTTTCCAATTTTCAGTATAAAACCAGCCAATTACATTCCTTTGAATTTGTTTAATCCTTCCATTTTTATAATGGAGCCAAAAACATTCTAGAAAGAATACATGCCGTCTCATGCCCATGTGAAATTGTTCAAAATGATCAAAGCGATATTGAAATTTCTTCAGAGTTTTAGGATACAAACTTAACTTACATTGTGTATTCAAATAATTTGTAAGATCTTTAATCAGTGTTGTAGCTATGGAGAGCTATGAGGGGGCTCTCAAAAATATATAGTAATCTAGATTGTCCAACTTTAAGGTTGATCTTTAGATGTTATTCCAATCCTCATAGTAAGAAATATTAAAAAATATAAAACTGACTTATTATATGTATTTAGTCCTAAAGCAAATCCTTTCAGCTTAATAAAATTCAAATAAATATAATGTAACAAACAAACGTTAATTAGTAACAAATCAAATATTTAGCCAAATTAATATACAGTATTAATATTTATTAGCAGTCTTTTGAAAATTAAATTTATATTTTTGATTTTACAAAAGAGCATTAATAAAACACACACTTATTTCTTCAATAAACAGTTTTGTTTAATATAATTAACACAAGTAAATGATTCTAGAATTACTACTGAACAATGTATTTCATGATGATGACGTCAGGTCTCAGTCACCCCACAAAAAAAAAAAAATCATGTTCTATACAAATCTAGATAATTTTTTTCTATATGGATAGGTTCATTTTAATTTAATCTAATTTTTAAAACTACTCATTATTTGATAATGTTAGAGTATTATAAAATAAGTTATTTATGCAAATTGGAAAATGCATAACTGCAATTTTTTTTGCATCAATTAAATGGTCAAGATTGTATGGTGATGAACTAATTGAATCAGGTATTATAATAGCAATTCAAGAAATAATTTCCATTGCAAAATTGTGAAAATTTAACAAAAAAAGTGACTGTAATAAACAAATTTAGTACAATAAATTTTTTAAACAACTATGTTACTAAAAATAGCTTAATTTCAAGCCCTGTTGTTAAAAATGCAATGCTACAAATCATGCAATTAATTACTTTTGTAAAAAATAATTTTCAAAGATTTTATGTAATGAAAAACTAAACAATCATCCTTTAATATTCCTCAAAAACAAATAATAAAAGACATTTATGTTTTTAAAATGATAGTCATAGAACAACTGAATTTGTTAAAACTTGCATGTTTTCAGAGTAATTCATCTTCAGAATTATTCAAGTTACAAGAGTTCATAAATTTGAATTTACGTTGATATTAAAATACAATTGTTTTAAAATTTGACAAAATATATTAATCAAACTATAAAATTAAAATATTAATATAGTAAAAGAAAAAGTTCATTCTACTTAGTTGATCAATTTAAAAAAATTTCATCTCTTATTTATTATGTAAATTATATGTATTAATTATTTATTAAGAACAAGTATTATACTGATTCCCTTAATAAATTAAATTATTTATTATAAGAAAAAAAGTTGATTTAACAATTTGCAAAAAAAAAATTATTTAAAAAGACAATAATTATTATTTCAATTAATTAAATAACAGCTTGATTATTAAAAAAAATCAATACATAATAATAAGATGGTAATTAATGAATACAAGTTGTAAATTAAAGTGAAGTATATTTACATTTAACACCTTAAGTAAAACTAACTTTAAATGGTAGACCTGACATTTTAAAAATGCTAGAATTATCAATGAAGATATTTTAAATTTAAGAGCATGATAGTTAAAAATTTGATTTAAACTTTATGATCAGAACAGGTAAACAATATACATACACGACATGATGCAATGAGACCATCATCCATCAGACAATCATAATGTGACCATAATGCTTCCCAAAACTCATCCTTCTGAGTTGGACTATGCCGGGACATTTTATCATGTTCTTTTTGCATTTCAAGAACTGTACCCAATCCTGCTCCAATTGTTTTTGGACTCCTTGGAATGCACCTTTCTTCTGATTTGATTTCCCTCTCTCGATTTGTGTTTTCGGACACCCAAAGAGAGGGCAGAGAAAGATTTCCCTTTACTTTGCTTCGTGGCCATGTACCACTAAAATTCTTTAAATTGCTGTTAACATTTCCTAGTTCATAAATAAAAAGTAACTGCTATTAGAAAACAATTTTAAATGGTTAGATTTATATTTAATTGGCTGATCTATCTAGTACCAGGTTATTTTAGTTTAGTTACCTAGAACCAGTTTAGTAATTATGTAATGTCCTCAATGTTTTTATTATTTTTTTTAAACTAAAATGATCTTTTTTGACTAAAGTAGAGCTAATTGCATACATTAATCTAAGAACTTTTTAACAAAATTTCACATTTTTGTATAAAATATTAGAGTTTAATCATTTTTAATAAAAAAAATAGAATAATAAATAAGTTTACTTATAATGATACTAAAAATATTATTCAAATTATAAATATTGTCAGGTTTCACATATTTAATTTCAAATTTTGTGTGCATCAATATTCAAATAAAAAAAAAACCAGATTAAAAAATAAAATATAGGCCATTAAAGAATTTTTAAATTAGAAGAAAAGATAAATTATGAGAATTTTTAATATAATCTTATTCTATTGTAAAATTTTACTTGTGAAAAAAATATTTTTAAATTCTACTTATTTTAATACCTTGGAAAGATGGTGACAAGTGGAATGTATTTTTGGTTACATCCATCTCAACATCATCCATGTAACAAATGGGAACTTTTCCTTTTTTAAGATTTATATCCAACTGATTTTCATTATTAAAAACTCCTAATTGTAAAACTGGCATGAGTGAATTTCTTTGATATATAATAAAATCTAATTTATCATCATTTTTATAATTGATAAAATTTTTTGCTTTAAAATAATCTAAAATATTTGAAAATCTTTGTGGAAATTGTTTGTATCTAGTTTTAATGAAAGCTCTGTATGGAATACTTAGATTTGGTATTCTGTGACGCCCTTTTTCAGACAAAAGGGAACATCGAGAAATTTTCCTGTTTATTCTGAGCCTAAAATAAAAATAAAAAAGTAAGATACATAAAATAAACACAAAATATGATAAATTAATTAATTTTATAAACTATTGAAAACAAATTATTGAAACTTAAGAAAATTGTTTTAATTCTAAAAGTAAAATAAACATTGTTATAAACATTTTAAATTGAGAAGTAATATAAGAAATGTTAGTTCTGCCTAAATCTTTAAAAGTTCAAATATAACATTTAACTAATATGTAATGAAAACAAACAAATGACATTAACCTGTTCATTAATTAACAACAAAAATTAATTTGCATAGAAAAATATTGTAATTAAATGCTTGACTGGATAACAACATAACCTAAATATTATAACATAATTAAAAACATTTTTAAAAATAACATATCAGCCATTGTCATTGTTCATAATTTCATTTTTAAAATTTGCCCTCATTATAATCAATCATAATTAATTCTTAAAAAATTAAAAACTTACTTTATTTGGCATAAATATTTATAATTCTTTGTATCTACTGTCTGAGCATTAAGATTTCGTCCTTTGTCACTTAATTTTTCTGATAAACATTGTGCAGTAATTATTTTTGTTTTAAGACATTCAAATAATAATTTTACCGATTCATATAATAAGCTTCTATCATCAATATTTTTAAAAACCTCTGTTAATAAATACTCCTCTTTTTCAAGTTCCTGAAAGATAAGATAAACAAATCATTAAACAAATATTGAAATAAAAATTATTAAACAATTATTATTATTATAAACAAATATTGAAAAAACATATTTTAACCAAAATGTAAAAAGTTCTCAATTTAGAATTACTTACACACAAATTTCTATTAGCAAGAAACTTCAGATATGATTTATGACATTAATTGTATTCCATAAAACAATAGCAAGAAATAAATTCATTTCACAGTGATTACACATGCCATTTATTGTGCCACATTAATAAGCATTTTTACTGAAACTTGAGAAACTCATTTCATCCAACATCACCCAAATCATAAACTCAACTGAATTTCTCTTTAGAGCTTCCCAAAGGAGTGGTAGCATCATGTAGAGTATATTTCCCAATCAGCTTAGCCTCATAATACTACATGAATACCAAGATTCAATTCTTTCCATATGAATAAATAACTTTAACTGTATTGTTGTTATCATATATGCACCCTGCCCTAATAGCTTTGCACATTTTGAATGCTTTCTCCTCTCCCTTTGCATTCCAAAGACTCACCATGATATTGTGTGGTGACTTTAATGTAACAAATAACTATTGGAACTCCCTTTGACCATTTTATTCCTCTACTGATCTGAAAAGTTCTTCCTAAATAATATACATAGATTCTCCCTTATACAGACCAATCAAAGGCAACAAAAAATTTTTGAAAATGTACACTACTCCAAATTTTCTGTGCCATGCTCTTGGAACTCCACCTACCCATCTGATGAGTTTACAAAGAATCTCCTGCACTTATCCCCATAAAATGTATGCATTTTCCTTTATTCCAGCACTTGTGGTTATTTTTCAGTGTTTGTTACTTCCTAGTTCAGACTAGATGTGTTTTACACATTAAAATACAGTATTGGCAAAAAAGAAGCATGTGGTAATCGTTATTGAAGGAAAAAAATTAAGATGATTCAGAGAGTAGAAAAGAGTGAATTAATGTAGAAGATAGCAGATGAACTTAATGTTGGAACTTTAATAGTGAATGACTGGGTAAAAATCAAAGAAAAAGCTTGTCAAACATACTACAAAACAAGGAGGTAGCAGCAGTTACATGCTCATCATTAAAATTGATGTCTACAAGGCAGTAAATGAGGTACTATAAACAGAGATCGAAAACATCCTTAATCCATGAAACTCATTTTCTGAATACAAATAAGGTGCATTTCCATTATTTCTGTAATTCTCATTCAGTTTCTATGTATATCACTTGCTATTTATATCATCCATAAGACAAAATGCTAGAAATTTTTAAGGAGTCAATTTATTACTTGATAAAATGTTTTTTTTCCAAGATAATAAATCTGATAATGAATTATTATAAACTTTAAAATAAAATGTAAGAACAAAACACCTACCAGAAATTTAAAATAATTCATAAACATTCCTCTAATCATGAAATAATTCAAACCCAATGATCAGACAAGGATATAGAATAATCTCAAAAAACATTTTATCAAGTAATAAATTCAGAACCACAGCTACAGAGTCGAAACTCCTTCAGTTTAGTCAGCAGTATACATATGCAGTGTATATGTATATACAGGTAACCCCCGTATAACATGGCACTTCTATAGCATGGATTCACTCTAACACGATTCGAGAATTGGTACCACCCCCATATAACACAGTACTTTTATAGCACTGATTCACTCTGACATGGTTCGAGAAATGGGTAAAACCCTCCTACAACATGAAATGTAATAAATTTTTACATACTTAAGTACTAATAGTTCACAAAAATTATTATTTTCATGAACTATTAGTATTTCAGTATGTAAATGTTCTTTTCTCGCCTCCATACATATGGTCCTTTGCGAAAATTGTTTCAATTTTGCCAGATCTCGACACTTCTGCTTCTGGTGTTGCCAAATGTTTTTCCCTTATTCCGTAAGTGCTTAGCACTATATAAGGAAATTTATAAAGATCTTTTAACTAGAAGCAAGCAATCTAAAATTACATACTTTTTGCAAAAGGTAAAGCATGAATCTGAAAATAATGCAGAAAAATGCTCAGAGGATAACGATAACCTGCCAAAAATAAAACGCTCTCAGTTAATAGTGCTTTTAGTGATGACAAAGAAAACATTGTTTAATTTATATTAATATGTATCACTTATATTAATATGTATTTATCTTAATTATGAAAATATAGTAGCATGTTTTTTAATTTTTGGAACCTAACCCTCCTTTTCGTACTAGTTCTTTGTTTCGCATAACACGGCAATTTTTTGGAACGTAACTACCATGTTATATGGGGTTACCTGTACATGTTTTTGCTTTTAATCACAAACTTAGGCCATACTGTTATGTTTCTTTACACTTTAAATATAGCCAATAGATGTAATTAATGATGTCTGGAAAAAAGAGAACAATACCAGTTAGAATTTTTTCATCATGTACCTGTAGTCCTCAAAGATTTATTCTTGAGGACTACAGGAATAAAGTATAATACTAGAAGTATACATTGTTAAATGCACTATAATGATTTTAACATCAAGTACTTTCAATGATACACAATTGTTGTCATCAGGCTAACAAATGAAGAATGAAATATCACTATGTGAAGTAGGCCCATGACATTAGAATATTTAAAATTTTGAGAAACATTTAAACTTCACAACAGGTTTTGAGGTTAATGAGTACAAGAAAGAACAGAATTTGAAATATAATGCAAACAAAAACCTCAATTTTTATGGCATGAGTTTATGATGTGTTATATGGGATGACTAGGGTAGTGTGGAATCATGGCTGAAAAGTTTGAAGTATGATCCACAAGTTAGGAAGGTGTATTGCACAGGCACAAAGTGGAAGTGAGGAGAGCTTCCCAAATAAATAATGCCCTACAATCAACACAACCCAAGGAAGATGATTTGAGTCCACAAAGGTTTGAAATTGAACTCCAAGACTTTTGTGGTCTGTTCTTTGAGGCATCTATACTGGAATAAAGTATAATGAGTAAAAAATGCAAATTTACTCAGTACATTGCTTATAAATCCAATAAGTTTGGATATTAAATTATTGGTTGATACATGTTTGAAGTATGGTTTGTTTGAAACTTATTTTTGGCCTAAGTATCAGCACATTATCAACTGAAATATTTATAACAATATATCTTTCTAGTCACTCTTTTTAGCCCTTTAACTTTCTTCAGTAAGTAAATTTGCATTTATAAAGTTCTTTCATTTGTTCTACAGGTATTTCTTTTTCCTGGATATCTATATTGCCAGTGTTCAATTTCTACCAGTTGACACATTGTTCAAGGAACCAAAAATTGTCCATGAGATTTTATGGTCAACTGTGGGCATTTCCAAAAATACCTTTTCCACAAAAACAAAAAGACAAACGTTAAAATAATGAGAGAAATATATTTGTTACGATTAAAAAAACTCCCAGATTCATATAAATGTTTTATTGCACAGTGCTCAACATGTTAAACACAAATTTATATAATTTCTTAATGGAATTTTGTAGCAATTGAATAACTTTTTAGAATTATTTAGAATGATAATTAAATTTCTAATAATGAACCATAGCCAATACACATATACCTCTAAATATGAAAGAATATCAAAACAAAACCTAAATGACATTTTGTGGCATGCAGTCCTTCAAAATTTACATCTTATAGTACTTTTGAAATAATTAAAATTTAAAAGTATGGAAAATCAGAACAGTATCTCAAAAATAGTTGTTTAAAATCTAGCATTCTTTTCTTAAGAAAACAAAAATGCTCTGTATGGCAAAAATATATTCCGAATGCAAGATTATTCACTGATATATATGTTTAGAGCATGTGATCAATTTTATGCAATATATTCTAGCAAAACTAAACTACAGTAAATACTAAATACATAATACATACAGATAGAAATGTTCCTCTTAAAAGAACAGATGACAAAAACCTTTAACATAATGATTATTTCCTTTTAAATGTATCTAATCCAGGATATAAGATAAACTTTTTAACAATACATACACACTTTTGATTCCTAGCTTGAGTTTTTGAGTGTATGCTTATATAGATTAGTTTACAATCCTTGCAAGATTTTGACTTTAAGAGAAAATCTTGCCATATAATAAATTTATAGTTTAAAAGAAAAAGTTTAATTCTGGATTATCCATAAAAATATTTCAAATAAATCAACAACAAACATTGTGATCTTAGCTCATGACCAATGAAATCATAAAGTTTATGATCTAGGATAGTGATGCCCAAACTTTACAACTGGCATGCCAAATTGACCTAAGGTGTAGGTCAGCAGACCACAAATATTTTGTTTATTCCATATACACCAAAAGTAGGCCTATTTCTATCACTTACAAGTGATGTCAAATATGTTCATGATCCAGATTTGTCTCATGGGACATAGTTTGGGCACCATTGATGTAGGAAACTAAGAAAGACAAATGAGAGTTTAAAAACAACAAAATTTATACAAAATTTAGAGAAAGAAAAATAATGAAAACAAAAATAAGAATGAAGAATGTGATAACAAGACAACAAAAATATTAACAACCACAAGCTGCCATACATAAAAAGTTTACTGAAACAAAAATATTATTACCTTTAATGTTTAATGTAATAAAATAAATGTCTTAGTGAAATATGTATATAAGCTAATTTATATTTTTTTCATCAGATTACAGAAGTGAAAAAATAATTTTCTGTACTAAATTCCCAAAATCAGTACAGAACTATTTTGGAAATTAAGAATCTTTATATTCATTAAGTTAGATTTTACTTTGATTCCATAAAATACATTTTAGATTATTTGGAATGTACACGACTTATCAACACTTACAAAAAAAATAAAAAACAAAAATATAAAAAAAAAAAAAAAAAAGAAAAAAGTACAGCAAGATAATTACAAAACTATTTTAAAATAAAAATAAAAAAACTTTTGTATGTAAAAAAGGAGAGCCTTATTATAAGTTACTACAAAGTATAAACTTGTTAACAATCTTCAAAAAACTGTTTGATAAACATTAAAAATATATAATAAATCTTATAAATATTTCTGAAAAAATTAATTTCCTTATTATTTTATTTATTTTAATTTCTAATTTTTGTTGACAAGAAATTTATATTCTTAACAACCATATTTTAGATCAAGTCTAATTTATATCTCTATTCATATTATAAGGCTTCTAATAATAGATATAAATTTTTTATGACATATAGGCCTATATGTTTAAGATAAGACATACTATTAATTTATAATTATTTCTTATATGGATTACAATTATAAGAGTAATAAAACTTAACTATTAATTAAGTTAAAGTACAGACTTGATGCTAATTCATAGTAATTATACTACTGTATGTATATTTAAAAATTCCTTGAGGTGAACAAAATATATAACAACACATTATTTCATTACTTTAAATGTAATAACTTATCCAAATACGAAATATCTAATAGAATTATTTTTTAAAACATTTCAGAAGCAATCACCATTAGTAGTGATATTTCTGTAGCAAACAAGAAATCCTATTAAATAATAATTTAATTAAATAAGTACTGATTATTTTCAACATCCTATTATATATTACCTAGAAAATATTTTAAGAAATGCTTATAATACATTATGATAACCAGTAACAGAAAATTTAAAGTATTGTGGATTTTAAAGAATTAAAAGCTATTGGCTTTTATTGGAGGACTGAAGAGGGATCATTAAGACCCAAAATGCATTTCCTCCAATAAAACCTATAATCAACAAATGCTCCTTGTATGATGTGTTACTGGAAAAAAAAAAAAAAAGCCAATAGCTTTTAATTCTTCAAAATTATGATTACTCATTTATTTAAATTGACTAAGCTTTGAAATGTTTAAGATATAAAATTTTATAACAGGTTCTATTTATTTTACACAATAATTTTTAATGAATATTTATGAAGGAAACAATGATTAATTTCTTATATATATATATAATTGTTGCAAGAATTTAATAAATGTTTATTGTAATAAAGGCAAGCCTTGTTAATGGAGAGAGACTTGTCTCTGTTTTTATAATTGAATACAAATATCATTGTATAGTTTTAGGCTTTAACAACATATGCCCTCATGACTCCTGTTAAAGCTATTACTTTATGTAAAAAAAGTAAAGTGGAATAGAATATCTGACAAATGCCCTCATGACTCGTTCTTTTGACGCAATTTTCAATTACATTTTCACACAATTGCGGCTCAATTTTGTTGATACCTTTTCATATTTCTGCTTTCAATTCAGGAATTGTTCTTATTTTAGTGACAAACTTTAGACTTTACAAATTCCAGAGAAAAAAAGTTGCTTGGTGTCAGATTGCACGATCTTAGTGGCATATTCTGATCGCTGTTGTGTGAGATGAGTCGCCCAAGAAACTTCTGCTGCAAAAACTCAGTTTTGTATGCCATATGACAAGTGGCACCATCCTGCTGTAACCATGTCCCTCAAATCCATGCTGTTCAGATGAGATCACAAAATTTCCATCATTATCTTGCAATAATGCACACCCCTCAAAGTAATTGCATCTCGGCCTCATTTTCAAAAAAATATGGCTGAAAATTTTTCCAATCACTCCGCCAGTCCAAAATCCATAGCAAACTGTCACTCATTGGGAATGCATCAATTGTTCTTTGCACAGTCATTCCATTTGGCATATTTCTCCAACTGAAAATGCCATGTAATTTGCTCACAGTCACAGCAAAACTTTCCTCATACTTGTAATAAGTTTTGATAATCATTACATGCTCCTTCACCATGCATCATTCCATATTAACTAACTGCAATGTGTTTACTACAGGATGTCACTTCATAAGACATTAACAACCAAATGGGAAAAAATGGCATGAAATTTAAATCCTACATTACTTTTGGGACACCCTTTATTTGTCTCACAACAAAGTTCATAACAAGGTACTGTTCTTTTGACATTAAACAATATACAAAGAAAAATTATATGAAATTGTTCTAAATTGTACTGTACCAAAAAATCTAGGCCCTGTTTTGGATTGTCATAGTACAGTAAGACCCTGCTTAACGTTGATTTTGATATAATGCTGTCTGCTCAAAGCCTTAAAAAACCCCAAAATTTATGCTGATTTGAATTAGCGTGGCATTTTATTGATTCGTACATAATACGATTATAGACCCTGAGTGCAAATTATTCGCACGCCACCCTGGCGGCAAATATTTATATAACACATAAGAGAAAAATCCAAAGGGTTTTTTCTCTATATGAACCCTTACCAAAGAAAGAAAAAAAGAAAGGGTTCCTTGGTACAGAAAATCAAGTAAAAGTTTTCAATTTCAACTTACCAAATTTTACATGTTTTAATAAAATACAATTAAAAAATAGAACTTTCATTAACTGGAGTATAATTTCTCTTTTAGTCAATTAATGCCTGATATAATTTTAATATCTGGTTTTCATACTGACAAATTTTTTACACCTTTGAGATGGAAGAAAGGAATTTTACTTGCAAAGGCTAAGCATGTAGCTGCAATTAAAGAAATTAAAAACGATGGAGGAAGTACAGTTAAGCTACTTGCCTATTCCAAATGAAAATTAATGAGAAATCATCATTTTTGTATTAAGGCATTTGTATTAAGCTCTATGGCTCATTCTATAAAAACAAGAAAAACCAATTTTGAAAAATTGGCTTTTAGATTTTTAATTAATACATTCAAAGAAATAATTGCAACTGATTATGGAATTAAATTCGAGAAAATTGCAAAAAATTCATTTTAGCTTAACTCCTACATCAATTCTAATATTTTTTTTATCATTTGTAATGAAGCTCCCTGAATTTGTGCAAGCCCTGATGGCAGGGCAGGATCATTGCATAGACAAATGAGACAAATGTCTAGGGCCCGGTCAAACTGTATTTTGAAAAACTAAAATTTATTGTTGTATATTACATATTTTTTTATTAATAAAAATTTAAGATTTGTTTTAGTTTTTCATATTTAGTTTTGTTTTATTTATTGTTTTATATTTTTTGTGTACTCTATTTCTTGTGGGAGAGGGAGGGAGCCAGGCAAGAAGAAAATGTCTAGGGCCCCAAAGTGGGTTAATCCGGCCCTGCCTGATGGTATAAACAAAAAAGGAGATAAAATAAGTTTAATTGAAATTAAATGCCCTTACACATGTAAAAGATTTTTTAAAAAATTGTCAATTTCAAGACAACTAAAAAGGTATTTATAAAATATTTAGAGTTTAAAAATTCTAAACTTTATTTAAAAGAGAACAGCATGTATTGTACACCAAATCCAATTAGATTTATATGTAACAAATATTCAATTTTCTTATTTATTTATCTATAGTGATATGCAAAATGTAATTCATAAAGTGGAAAAAAATGAGACATTCATTTGTTCACTATTAGAGAAGATGCAAATGTTCTACTTTAGTTATTATTTACCTGCAATTGTAAATAGTATTTAAGTAAATAGTTTTANACCATATTTAGTTTTGTTTTATTTATTGTTTTATATTTTTTGTGTACTCTATTTCTTGTGGGAGAGGGAGGGAGCCAGGCAAGAAGAAAATGTCTAGGGCCCCAAAGTGGGTTAATCCGGCCCTGCCTGATGGTATAAACAAAAAAGGAGATAAAATAAGTTTAATTGAAATTAAATGCCCTTACACATGTAAAAGATTTTTTAAAAAATTGTCAATTTCAAGACAACTAAAAAGGTATTTATAAAATATTTAGAGTTTAAAAATTCTAAACTTTATTTAAAAGAGAACAGCATGTATTGTACACCAAATCCAATTAGATTTATATGTAACAAATATTCAATTTTCTTATTTATTTATCTATAGTGATATGCAAAATGTAATTCATAAAGTGGAAAAAAATGAGACATTCATTTGTTCACTATTAGAGAAGATGCAAATGTTCTACTTTAGTTATTATTTACCTGCAATTGTAAATAGTATTTAAGTAAATAGTTTTTCACAATAAAAAAAATTCACTCATTTTTAATTGGAGGCTGCATTGAAATCCTGATGGGGGCAATTCCAATTGAATATTTTATAGTATAAGCAGATTTATAGTAGGAATAAAACTAAATTTGATGTTGAACTGATGATGGCTTTTCAGTTTTAATTTCTGTACAAATCAACGATTACTCTTGTTTCAGGATAATTTTCTTTAAATGATTGAGATAATGTAATCTTAATTAATAGATAATTTCCAAGCACAGAACAATCTACATTTGATTTTCTCATTCTTAATATTATAACTCAGATACAAATTAAAAAACAATAAGTGATTTACTGCACTAGGTATGGTTTTCGAAATGTCTTAGATACAATGCATATGCATTCTTTAGCAAACTCCTATGTGTTATGTAAATATTTGTCACCAGAGCAGTGCATGAGTAACTTGCACTCTGGCTATTTACAAACAAGAACCAATCAGAAAAAAGGTGGCAAAAACGTGTACTTTCTTTAAATCTATGTTGTGCAATTTTGGAAAAAACAACATCATGGATGCCGCAGGCAATATCAGCTTTGCTTGGCAAAAATTAACTGATAAATGCATGGACGAAGTGTGGAAGAAGTTATGGCTGAAGGTATCCAAGAATTCTCAAAAAATAGAGCCTATTGCTGTATCGTTAGGTTGACCAAACTCAACCTAATCGATACAGCAGGACTAGGATATGTAGACAAACAGGATATTGAGAAGTTACCGCAGGTTTTTGGTGAGTCTTATCAACAACGATCTCCAAGAACTGGCAGAACAAGGTATCCATGTAGAACTGGAAAATAGTGATTCTGAGAACAAAAAACCCAAAAAATTTCTCTACAGATTTCCTTAGTAAAAGTTTGGTAACGATAACCAAAACTGTTGATCAAATTGTAGCAAATAATATAGATTTTGAAAGGAGTGCAAAACCAAAATGGAGGCATTTTGGATGTGATCTTCTACTATAACATTTGCTCAAAGAAAGAAAAAGTGACAAATGAAATTTCACAACTTTATTGCAAAAATCAAGAATTTCAGTAAAGTCAGGACTTCCGTCACAAAAAGTGAACTAATTAATATATTATTATACATTTCTGTGTGCATATGTTTATGTGTTATTTAACATATTTTTATATTAATTTGTATAATAATATAACTTAAAATTAAAATAAAATTTTTTTATTTTTGGTCGCATGTTCCCCTATCCCTATTTACTCTATATTAAAATGACTTTGTTTAACACAGTTTCATTTAAGCGCTTTGTCATCTAGGAATGCATCCCCACATTAAGCAGAGTCTTACTGTATATTAATGAATTTATTAAAGAATTATATAACTTCAGGTATATGTTTAATTAAATTAAAAATTTTTAATGAAAAATAAATATATTAATTTATTTATTAACAGTTTAACTTTAGCACTTAGTTTATTTACATGATGATGAAAATTTCCATTTCAAGAAAATATTACTTCCAAAGTAATTGATTTCATTTACTACTATCAAAGGTTGATATCTAAATAAATTATCATCTCCCTTTCTGATATTTGTGCATTATTTCTAAATATCATAATTTTATCTTTTACTGAGATTCTTGAAATTTAATGACAAATTATGCTATATTAGCATAATTGGTCATTAGTTTCAAAGTATTAGGTAATGTTCTTTATCATTTCTCATTTAAAATTTTTGTTTTTGTATTTTTCAGTTGCTTCAGTAGACACAAAATTGAGTAATATCATCTCATTTAATAGAAAATATAAAAATTCAAACTTTTCTATTAGTTCACATACTGTATATCCTTTATTCATTATTGTATTCTTAATCTTTCTCAAAGAGAAAACTCCAGCAGTATCTTAATATTTAAAATATCAATGACAAAAATTTTTATTTACTCTTACAAACTTATCTTTTTTACACTTTTATAAGCTTAACATTTATTCAAATTAAGTATTTTGACTATTCATCCATCCTCAAAAGTTTTAAAATGTAACAGTATCATGAAAATATCCTGATAAAATCTCATTGATATTGATTACCTGATACAAATATTATCATTGTTATTTTTTGACATATCTGTGATAACATCATATTGTTTTAAAACCTTGAAGATAAGAAGAATAATCAGAAATATTTATTAATTCATATTTAGTTAAAGAATAAAAATAAATACAGATAATCTCAATACATGCACTTTTGATCAATGTGCATTTCAGTTAATATGGGGTCTGTTCTGACTTCTGAGAAAGTTTATATTGCCAACTTGACAAAGCTCAGAGCTAGCAATGCTAAATGGATTCCTTCTTCCTATTCCTGCTCACCATTAGTAAGTAGAAAAAGTGAACCTTAGTTTTCCTAGTATAGTACTCTTATTCAGATAGTTTAATTCCTATTTTCACATGTAGTGTAGTGTAATTTCTGCAAATGTTTCAGTTTTAATTCTTCAGCTGTTACAAAACCTCTATGAAGAAAAAAAAAGGCAGCAAGTATATCAGTAATGCTTGATAAACATTTTGCTTGACTTTTAAAATCTTTTACTTCATGTGTTTTTTTTTTTTTTGACTACTTTAGTAGTTAATCTAAACTCTCTCTAACTGATCTTTTAAATTTTATTTTCCAATTTTTGTTTTGATTTTTGTGTTTAATATTGTATTTTATATAAAATTTTTAATAATTGTTTAACAAATGTTTTTCTAGATTTGATTATGTCATTTTCCACGTCTTTGCTCTGCCCAAGTGAATATAAATATAAAAATTATGATTTTAGACAACTTACTGATCTGATTTGCAAATAAATTAATTTCCCATTGACTGTTAACTTTAATATGTGTGGTTTTGATATATGCAATACACATGTAAATCCAATTACCCACACATATCAAGGGTTACCTATAATAAGATATTTCAAATTTCTACTAATTTTTAATTAGACATATCTTGCTTTAAGATGCTTTTCATTTACAGAAAAACACTGGTTATTGTAGTTTTGTTTAATGCTGTTACTGATTTGATACTAAAATCCTACTTATACTACCAAAAAATTGAGTTATTGTGGTTTTTTGCACCAAATGAATTAGCTTTACAATGTTAAATAACACTTTTTATATTAGTGTTAAAAAAAAATTATAAACACAAAGAAAATATTTTTGCTATATAGCAGGGCTTCTTAAACTTGCTTTATTCACGACCCCATTTATGATTGTAATTTTTTTCACGACCCAAAAAATATAAAATAAATATACAGTAGAGCGTCGTTTATCCGAAAGCCGGTTATCAGAAACGTTGGTTAACCGAAAGCATTTCAGTCAGCAAATTTAAATTTTTGCTAGTGCTGTGGCGCTGCAATCTTTGGCTATATCTTGGGCTACTCCAATATTTTTTTTGTTCATGTGTGTGTTTTAGCTGGCAGCCCTGCCATTTTTGTGTGGTGTTTTTCTGAGGACTGTGTGTCATGCTGAATCGAATGTTTTTGATATTAGATCAACTTCTAAAGTATATATTTTTTGGTTTTTATATTTCTCAATATATTTATTTCGTTTGTAAAAAATAAAAACAATTTTTAACGATACAATAGCCACGATTATTATTTTAAAAAGTTTACGTTAGGCTTAACATTGACAAAAATTCAACGCGAAGTGACACGCAACGAAGAAAAATTTCAACACAGGATAGGTTAATATATTTTTTCATACATAATCGATTATCCGAAAAATAAGTTATCCGAACAACCCTAGTCCCCAATTGATTCGGATAAACGACGCTCTACTGTATATACAAATTTGCAAAAACAATAATGGTGTACTACCACAGTTTACTCTTGTGTTACAATGGAATAGAGACAACTAAATACACTGAAAAGCGAGAACACTACACTAGTTCACACTACAATCAGTGTTGCTGAATCATTGTCTCGCTGCACCAGAAGTGACACAAAGTGCAACTCACGAAACCTATGACACAAAGCATGCCATTTTCAAACTCTCACAAATTATTTTCAATATTTTGCATTAAAATCTCGCGACCCCAAGATTTTGCTAGGCGACCCAAATGGGGTCGCGACCCATAGTTTAAGAAGCCCTGCTATATAGCAATCTCATTTTCATATTATATACTTCTATTTGAATTTTATTCCACATGATATAAATATATATGTATGTATAATTTTCTTTGAATCTTTGACAAACTTGTTCTCCATTGCTGTAAACTTAGAATGCTGAAGTTTAGTCACACAGTTAATGTTAATAAATTAATTATCAACACAAATAAGTCTGTTCAGCTTAGATCTTATATTTATTCATTAGTGTCTACTAATTAAAAAGTGTTAATGACATATCAAGAATTTTTTTGGTCTGTTTATATTGATAGTAAAAGTGACTAAAGTCTATACTTTTAATAGTTAAAAAATATTAAAAAAAGAGAAATTTTCTTTAATACAATACTCTATGAATAAGTTAAAATTGGATAAAAATCATTATTAAAAATATGTATATGTTCTAATGTTTAAAAATTATTTTTTCAATCATGTTGTGAATCTTTTATATGGCTATATCAACCTATGAAAAATCATTAATGACCCTAACAGATATTAACATTTCACAGGCTCATTTTTGTTGTAAAACATTCTAGATGCTGGACTTACAACATGTAGAGTTAAATCTGTGACGGCAATATAATTTAAAGAATTTCAATTTCCCTTAAATCCATTTTCTTAACACTATTCGTTATCTGTAAATCTTTGAAAAACTTTAAATATTTGTAAAAATCTTTTTATTAGCTTTTTAGCACAGTAATAATTAAGACTAAATAAAGAAAAAAAAAGGTATTAAAAAGTGTTTGTTAAAATATGCACTTATTTTTTCATCTTCTGTTTAAATGTTAATTAAAAATAAATGTTTCAAATCTAATTCTTATGAAGTTATCAAAAGAATTCAGTGTAAATAATTTTAAAAGCAAATAAAAATTACAAAATTAATACTGAACATTCATTTATTTTTAACCTAAATATTCTAATAAAATTAAGTATTATTAAGTTGAACTAAAAATAAATGTGCAAACAAAAAATGTATATCTTTAAAAGTTCCTATATTAAATATTAAAAAATATTTTAGATATATACATTTTCATTACTTTGACAACATTCACATTTTTTTTCCTATCAATTTTAAATTATTTTGCTTATTTTATTTTACTTTTTTATTTAATTTATTTACTATTTATCATAATAAAAATCTTTAATGAAAATATCTAATATATTTACTTTCAATTGTTTATAAATTATTAATTTTTTTTAAAGATTTGTACATCTTTTTGAAAGCCATCCACTTCTTGTTATATATCAAACATTTCTAGTAGATATTACTTTGGAAAAGTTTTGTACTAAACAAAACTCTCCATATATTAATTCTATTCTTTAAGTAGTTCTGGTATTTCATGTGATGGAATGCAAATACAAATATAAACAGTATAAATATTTTTGATTCAATTAGAAAGTGGAATGTCAACTTTAATAGTTGGAATAACTCATGTTTGACTTTAATAAAAACAATAATAATATAAGCATATATAAAATAATAATCTTATATACAATTAAATCTTAGTAATTAAGAAAAACTAATATTACCTACAGACCAATAAAAATAACTACTGTAGTACCATAATATGAAAATCTACTCTTTGATCAAAATTGGTATTAATTGAAAACAAATCAATTCAAATTAAATACTAACATATAAAATGGATTAGAAACATTTAAATTTGTCAAATTCATAACTACTTCTAATATCTAAAATATTTTTTCTGCCCACAAACTAAAAATATCATTTGTCCATTCCTTAACTTCAAAAGGCTTTTCTTATTATTAACTAAATAATAAGTACTTAATTAATTTTCTGCTTATAATCAGCAAAATTGTGAAAAATAAATGCTAAAAAGGAAAAATTTCATGTCAAATATTCTATTTTATGCGAAATCATTTTTTTTAAAACTGATTTTGATCTTATTCTGATTTAATTGTTCTGATTTTAAGTTATAAATTTAGTGTTCCATTATATTTTAGATATCCTTCTAATGCATGAATACAGTAATAAAATAAAATTAAGAGTTAGATTTAAAATTTTTTCTTTTAATATGATAGATTTTTATAATTTATCATGCCTATTAAAATTTTATATTAATTAAGGTTACTTCCTTGATACTGTCTATATTTTTAATATCAAACAAAAAACATAAAAATCCCAATGACATATTTTTAAATTTAATATAAATTTAAAGTGCTACAAAACAGGATTAACTCAACATTCTCTTTAAGTCTTTTTTTCTGGAATTAAAAATTGTATAAACTACTGACATTTTTAAAAAGTAGTTTTTAAAATAATTTTTCAAAAATTTTATATTTTAAAGATTGTTGGTATTTAAAATATAATTCAACGTTTTAATTACTATTAGGTTTCACTATTAAAATATGGACTTCATTTCTCATTTTATACTACATTTAAATTCCTATTATTAAGATTTCAGTTTTTTCTGACTGAAAACACATTTTCATATAATTAAATTTATTTATTTAAATAAAGAAATTGTATTCAAATTTATAAGTATTTTAATATGTATATGGTTAGTTTATCAGCATTACCTTTTTTAGTAGGAAATTCAATTTAAATCTATTAGAAACCCATTAAACATTTGTTAAAATTTTAAAATTTATTATAGCTATAAAAGGTTTATTATAATTTCATTTCAGAAGAAATGTAAAAGCTGTTAAAAATCCTATAACGGTTTTATAATTTCATAGCATAAGTCTTTTTAATTTTAAATTTATCCCATTCCTTTGGATTTCAGATTACACTTCCAACTGTACAACATTATATATGTTTAGAAGAACAAAATTAAGCAATGTTATGCTAAAAAAAAATAAAAAAATAAAATTAAAAAAAATTTGAATTAAAACCATCTACCGTAACAAATACTGTACTATTATTAGACAGAAAGGTAGCATTTTTAGGAAAAATTTTCTATTTGAAAAATTTTAAATAATTATTTACTACAAAAAAAAAAAACGTCACAAATTTTATTAGAAAGAAAGATTTTATTGCCAAAACTACCCTGTAAAATTGATTATTTTTATATTAATACTGAAAAAATTAAACTAATCAATAATTGGATAAATAAGTAGGCTAGGCAATCCAATCTATTTTAATTTTTTTTAAATAATACTAGACTAGTAGACTATTAATTTCACTTAATCATTAGAATCTAAAAATTAGACAGTTTTATTTCAAATGTTACTTGAATTTTTTCATTTTTATAAAATTAATTTGAGTTAATATGTAACAAACTTACATGTACTATCTAGCAACAAAATTCCGTTAGCAGTTTGAAATTTTATCTGTAGTTTACATCAGTTCTTTAAATATAAGCATGTTACTGGTTAAAGAGCAACTACTGAATATGATTGGCACCACTAATAAAATGTAAATTTTATCTTTCAATGCTGTATCATATTACAGTTGACCTTGGAATAAATCGCTTGCATTTTTAAAACTTATCCTTTCACAGAAGAAACTTTTACAAATTCGAAAAACTTTTGTTTTATTTTTAATTTTGTGATATTTATTAAAAAATATATATTAATTCATCTATAGTACATTTTTCACGTTAACACTTTCAAATATTATCTTTTTTTATCATATATTTTTTATAACGAATAATCAATTTGATGATGATAAATATGACATCATTGACAATAACTAATCATCAGAATCATTGGCAATTGTTTATCAGAAATTTTATAACTGAAAATAATAATAATTTAATTACTTTAAGCATACAATAGAAAGACCTTAAGTAAATGACTGGAAGAAATATATAAAACTGGTTCTAATCTAACACAGGATAAGACAAATTAAACGTCTATGGTTTTCCCATGCTATCACTTCCGGTACAAGTAGCGCAAGAAACGTACAAATGTAGGAAATTATTTTCCCTTATTCTAATTGTCTATATCATTAAAAGTTTTTAATAAAAAAAATGTGGACTATTATATTCAAAACAGGACTAGAAAAACAGTTTGTAAGTCATGTAATCGTAGATATATCTTTCTTGCTTTATTCAAATTGCTTTCGTTATCTTCACGCTAATGATAGTTGACACTACTTTTCCAGAGTAAATATTTAAAACTGCTGAGACACCACCTTATTTTTGGAAATAGGCCAAGGTCGGTTATTCAACCATCGTCTAGTTTCTTAAATAGTTATAACGAAGATAATAAATGTTTCGTATCATCCTAATTGTAGGCGTGGGAAGCGTTCACTCAACTCGAGCACAGTTCAGTAATTCATTTGAACTGCTATCTTTTCTTACGCATTATAAACCACATGCTTTATCAGTGTATTTAATTGAATTCGCATAACTTAAAATGGCGATAAGCACCAATTTTCCTGTACGTATTTGTTTAGAGAAGCAACAGTATTCAATTACCGAAACGAATTCTTTAAATCAATCGAAGCAAAGAAGAAAAAAAGCTAAGTATTGAAACAAAAGTTCAAATAAAAAAAAATCATCATTATGGAAAACAATTTCGAAAAATTTCTACTCAGAAATTAAGAGAAAAGAAAAAAACTCTAAATTCTGCTTTAAAAAATGTAAAAATAGTATACTAATGAATTAAAGATTAGTGAAGACATTGCTTCCTGTTTATGTAAATTAATAAGTTTCATGTTATATTTCATTCCTAGATATTACTTTTGAAATCTTTTATGAGACACACAAGATTAATTTAGTAAGAGCAGTTAGAATCATAAAAATCTGTTCATTAAAATCCTTAATCCTATTGATTTGATTTCTTTCGTGTAATTCAGCCTCAATACTTTTACCTCATTCAAAGTCCAAATTTGGTAATATCCTTGATTCAAATTTCGTATTATATATAAGTTATCGCCGATTTACATAATGTCGTGAAGGCTATGGTGTCACTTTATGACCTATAAACTTTGACGTAACGGTTGCATTAACAGATTTTTCATATAAAAATAATTATTACGAAGATACATTAGGCGAACCGATATAAATTGTTGCTAATAGATGTTAATGACCTTTTATCATCCAAATTCGAAATGAAAGTAATGGTTATGCTCGGCTGAAGACATTAGGAAAACGTCTGTACTTGACGTCACACGGACTAACCCCTTCCTGCTGACAGCAGTTACTTTTTAAGTCGGGTCAAGCTATCCCAGACATGGTTAACTGTCCTGTTTGAGTTTAAGTAAAATGGGTCAAGACGGAATAAATATACAATGCGTCCATCCGTTACTTCTTTATATATATATGCTTTTTACTTTTTTATGAATAAGCTATATCCATAAAAAAATTCCATAACTTAAAAAAACAGTTATTATGACATAAATTCCTAAAAATAAAATTTTAGCTTAAATCTGATCGTTCAAAAGAAAGAAAAAAAAAATGATAAAACTTGAAATACTAAAAATAGTTTAGCCTATAAGCATTCAAACTCTTTCTTCCTGAAACTATTATATATTTCAGAATGATTTAAGAAAGCATTGTCTTTCTGAAGAACTACCACACATTCTTGAACATCAATTTAACAATTCTTTTCCAGATTTAAGACCCGAGGCAAGGACCATATGTGGGCAGCAGTGAAGATAAGAAAATTCTAAATAACTGCCTGAAAATATTCCAGTCCCTCATCAAAATTTCTTTTTATAACATTAAAATAATAAAACTTTTCACGAAA